>NW_027396608.1:722448-805135 GCF_047715775.1 Aspergillus undulatus
GACATGGCATGACACACATTAAGGGCATGACAAGACATGGCATGACACACATTAAGGGCATGACAAGACGCAAAGCGAAGGGGCGGTATAGATCAGCCCGTCAGATAAGAAACAGAACGAGGAAGAAAGATAGAAAGAAAAAAGCGAGCTATAAAATGCAGTATGCAGGGTATCATCGTCCGATCACATCCATTTGTTTCTCCTCTCCTTTCAGCATCAAACCTGCATCTCCCTCTCCTGCCGAATAACCTGCTTCACGCGAATAAAGTCTGCTCGCGGCGGTAACGTATCAAGGTCGATACTCCCGCAGCTCTGAGAAGTTCCCGCCCAGGCGTTCGTTGAGATGGTATTCGAGCCCGAGGGGATGGCGAGGTGGGATGTGGAGCGTGTACGCATGCGCATTGCTTCGCGAGGAGGGAACTTGAATGGGCGACCGAACCAGGAGAGGTGTGTCTTGAGTTTTGACCAGCGGGTTCTTGGGATTTGAGGAGACTGAGAAGAAGACAAGCCTTCTTCGATATCTTTAGGGTTAAAGTTGGAGCCGTAAGTTATTGTGGTTGAAGCTGAACCCACTGAAATTGAGGGTGGATTTCTTGGGTTGTTAGCGGTTACTTGACATTACGAGCTGGGTGAGAACATACTGTGCTGCATGGTTTTCACCTCCAGGTATCAGATGCGCCCGACTAGTAAAAGACCCCGACATATTCCGTGGGAAACTATCCGAGGTCGTAGTCTGCATAGGACTGAAACAGCAATCCAAGCCGAGAGGCCGGAGCGCGGCGCGATATACCCTGGTTGCGTCCCTGCCGCATCCAAAGAAGATGAAGCACATAAAGCCTGCTGCGACGGGGATCCACCGATCAAAGAACACCACGCCGTTTGTTGGGACCTTTTGAATCTGGCTCCATCTCGTGTGTTGGAGTCCAGACCACGAATATGGATGCCATGGGAAAGATACTTCGATTTGCGCATAGAGTACGTAAGTTTGCATTGGGATGAGGGCTAAGAGCATGATGAAGGAGAGTGAAAATAGGCGAAGGAACCTGGACTTGTTAAACCCGGAATTTGCGCGGATAATTTCGTTGAACTGATTTCCGTAACGTCTTAGACGGATTAAGACCAGGGCTGCGAAGTGTTAACTATGTATCCGCTTGGCTATAAAATGGCGATACATACCACAGTAATAGCTCCCAATGAAGCACACCACGAGAGGCCAGATGTAGCCCAGCGCAAGACTGACCCAGCTTTGATCTAGGCTAGAGAGACAACCAGAGACAGCATAGATAAAGTACCGATTGCCCTGCCAGATGAGATGCATAGCGGCAGCTACGAACGGGATAACCGCACAGAACGAGAGCTCCATGATGCGGTTCCGCCATCGTTGACGTTTGCTCGGGACGAGAGTGGCACGGCTGGTATCCAGCACAAAGGCCAGGCTCCGGAAAATACAGACCAGACTCCCAGGGACAGCAACATATGAGGCGATCATCATCTTCACCTCGATATCACAAAGACCCTCACCGTCCCACCAGTTCTCGATGTCGTCCGTCGGCCATACGAACGCATTCAGAACGCTGAAGACGTTGAGGAGGACAAACCAGCAGATCAGAGTCACCGCCGGGAAGTTCCTGTTCTTCCAGTGCAATGCAAGGGGTGGAACACTGGCCAGAATAGACAAGATTGAGAGAGTTTGTAGTACCACGCCCTGAGCAGAGGGCGACATTGATAGAGCTGTAGATTCCATGTTGGAGGAGCGATGTAGACTCGTAAAGACTGGGCTCTGTAGTTGGTAACTGGTACTCTGATGGCCAGGTTCTAACGTCGTATTGGCTTTCTGTCAGGTGCAACGTTCAGAGAAAGAGGGGACAGATTAAGAAGGGCGAAGTTGTACCAGCAACATCCTGCTTGGGGCCTGGTAGAGTGAGGCGAAGAACATAAACCTAGGCCTTCGCAAATGACTGGGTGTCAATAGATCCAGAATCTGGAACAGTTTCACCACGCTTAACCTGCTCACTTACTCAGCTGCTTTCTTTGCTTTGCTTTTCGCATTTCTGCTCATATGCCCCTCCCAGTTCAGATTGCAGTCCCCAATTTCTCGAATCTCGTCTCACAGGCACAGGCCAGCAGCTCAGGGCAGGCTTAGGCAACGTCTGCATCGAGTGCCACGAGACACGTTCACCTTGCGTTGGATTCCGCGTACCACGCTGCGTGATGTAATCCACTCAACTGTAGCCATTATGTTCCTAGGGATAAATGCCTGAGAAGATTGCGCTAGGGCTGGTGGCCGATCCGGTTTTTTGCAGGTAATCTGCGAGGCATGCGGTAGTTCGAAAGACCCCAGTTCAACAGGGAATCGAGGAGTGGACGACTGATTGCTTTGAGTCTGTTCACACAAAGCGCAGCAGCCGTTTGCAATGCATTTTGCTTTGCTTGGTCGGTTTGACAAAGGGGGTTGGAGAGGAGAGAGTCCTCTCAGCTCTGTCAAAAGCCAAGAGCGATCGTCATGGTGACTTGACTAGTGTTGGATCCCCACGAACTGGTGGACCTCAAGCTGACAAGGCCCGATCTGCTCCAGATTACCTCATGCTCACGATGACACTATCCCCTCATCCTCCTCCCTTGCATTCAAACATGCGACCTTCACCTTTGCCCTCCTCGTCCGCCCCAACCTAGCGAGCTCATGGCCTCCCCCAGCCCCCTGAGCCCAATCCCCGGCCTGCGCCATCGCGGCCTAACCCGCGCTACCACAATCGCCGAGGCTCCTCTAGGCACTCCTGCTACTGCGCGCCGCAATTCAATCCTCTCCGATTCTGTCTCTGAAGCCCGGAACACAATCCGATCGTCCACGGACGAACTACTCTTCCCCCGCGCTGGGAGAGCCCGCGATGACGATTTTCGCGACGAGGAGTCGCACTGGCAATCGGCGCCCTTGGGCCTCGCCCTTCTTCCCGCCGTCGCCGGCATCTTCTTCCAGAATGGCAGTGCCTTTGTCACGGACGTTACACTGTTAGCTTTGGCGGCCGTCTTCTTGAATTGGTCTGTGAGGCTACCATGGTATGACAAACTTTCTCAACCTTGATCCTATTTCCGTGTCCTAATTGAGACAGGGAGTGGTATCGTTCTGCGAGAACGATCCGTTACCAGAACGGTCTTTATGGCCTCGAAACACCGATAGATCTAGACACGCTTAGAGAAGACACCCGAGAAGGCGAAACAGCGCCGTCTCCATCCCCAGATCGAGATCAAGACAAGGAACAAGAGCAAGAGCAATACCAAGACCAAAAGAAAGGCCATACCCGTAGAACCGAGCACACATCTGCCGCCACAGAACTCCAAGTCCATGAGCTCGCCGCACTCGCATCCTGCTTCATCTTCCCTCTGATAGGAACATGGATCCTGCACACCATCCGCTCCAACCTCTCCCGCCCCTCCGAGGGCCTCGTCTCAAACTACAACCTAACCATCTTCCTCCTCGCCGCGGAAATCCGCCCCTTCTCGCACCTCCTCAAGATGGTCCAAACCCGCACCCTCCACCTGCAACGCATCATCGCTAGTTCCGACGATGACGACGATAACAGAGATAGAATCGACCCAAGAACTATCCTCGACCTCTCGAAGCGTCTCGAGGAATTAGAAGCCCACGTCGCTGAGACCGCCGCGGCTCGTATCAAGTCCTCCTTCAACACAGACACCGACGAGAGAGAAAAAGATAAAGAAACCCGCGACCTCGCACCCCAAGAATCAACAAAAACGCTCCTCTCCCACCTCGAAACCGAATCCACCGCTCGCAAATCAATGCAATCCGACATCGCCGCCCTCAACCGCGCAATGCGCCGGTACGAAAAGCGCACCGCCGTAACAGCCTACACGACCCAAACCCGCCTGCAAGTTTTGGAGTCCAAGACCCGCGACGCGCTCAGTCTCGCGGCGGACGCACAGCGCGCTAATGCGCGGCAGAGGGGAATATTTGCGTTCCTCCTTGATTGGATTGCCATGGTTGTCCTTGTGCCGCTTAATGTGGGGGTTGGGTTGGCGACTTTGCCGGTTGTTGTTGCGGGGCGGGGGGTTAGGGTTTGTAAGGATGTGGTTTTTGGGAGGGGTGCGGTTTCGAGTTCAAGGGAGAAGAAGTCGTCTCGTGGTGATGGGGCAAGTGTGGATGCAAGTGCGAGTGCGAGTGCGAGTAAAGGCAAAGCACCGCAGAGAAGTACTAGACCGGTCACCTCGCAGCAGCAGCAACAGCAGCAGCAGCAGAGGCGGGCAAAACGGGCGACCATAATAGAAGAGTGAAAGAAAGGGTTTGTCATTGTCTATACGGTGCTTGGAACATATTTGAGTGGTTTCATGTGCTACGGAAGTCTTCGGGCGTTGATATTTGGGGTCTGGATTTGGGATATACATGGCGGACGATATACGTGACGCATTTACTTTACTGGAGCACATAGGTAGAGATCACAATCTCAAAACATATTTCAGCTATCGTTGAGCTAGAGTAGTCATCTCATCCTGAGGTCATGTTTATGACTCTATGCATATATCGTCGTTGAAGGCGCACCAGGCCCCGCTCAAGCGAGGAGGGAAACGAAAGGAAAGAAGAAACATTATCACTAGCAGGCCGAAATAAATATCAAAACGGCCAGTGGGTGCGTGGGTAGCAGGTGACCACAGTGTATATTATATATAAAATATGCATGCAACTCCCCCTCTCCTATCTATCCATATTCCACAATGAAACAAAAGCCCACCCAAGAAATCATAATACAACAAGAAACGAAAGAAATTAATTCATGGCGCGCCACCTGAAGGACCATTATAATCTACCCCAATGGCCTTGAGGAAGGGCTCGATGATGCTGCGCTTCCGTTCTTCTAGCAGTCGCTTTTCTTTATCTTTAGAAGGAACAGGGACGTCGGTGGAGATGAGGACAGAGGAGAAGAACGTAGCCAGGGAGGCCTCAACGGCTAGGCGTCGCTGAGCCATTGTGTTGACGGCTGCTTCTTGCGAGGAGGGGGGTGTAGAAAAAGTAGGTTTTCGCCGGAAGCTGCCGGTTGATATGAAAGATGCTCGGGAGATCGGGGATGGTGTTGATGATCCATCGTCTCTGGATTGAGTGGTGGATGGTTTCGAGTTTTCCTTTGATGCGGATGCGGGCTCTAATGAGCCACGAGGGGGTGTGGGCGCGATCTCGTTGGCGATGCGCGCGAGCATGAATATCACGAATGTGAAGGAGACGCTGTGGGCTGGAGACCAGGCAAGACTCTCGAGTACCCAAGCTTGGGAGTCCTCCCAGGAGAGCGGAGGCTGTCTAGCCTTCTCTCGTGCTTGGATCTGTTGGTCCAGTTGCTGCCAGACGGAAGCTGAGATAATCCCATCTTTCAGCGAGCGTAAAAACGAAACAAAAACCTCGCCCAGTATTTCGAGGCGTTGTAACGAAGACACCTCAGGCGCGAACACCTCACTGAAAGCTTGATTGGCGTCTAGAGCTTCGCGAGCTGACGCCAGCAGTGGTGAACGTGTGTCCTTGTCTTTGAGTGTCCACGTCTCAGGGTCAAAAGGCCATGCAAATCCATGCGGCTCCTTCTGCCATGGGGCCTTGTCGTCGGACTCATTGTCCCCTTTCACCATGCCCCACTCGGCGACTGCGCGTTCCGCGAGATCAGAGATCGCCTCCGTTAGCTTGAAAAGCTCACGGGGGGCTGAGATCGGAACTCCTGGCTGGTTTTCCTTGCTCTCCGCTGGATGAGCGGCCAGACTGCGGGCGCCAGCTTCGGGAATAAGAGTAAGCTCCTCCAAGCTACGGCCAAAAGCCGTGGGTAGCCATTTGCCATGCGCGGAAACAAAGTGATCTCTGCCTTCTCTTACACGGAGGACCAAGATCTCTTCCAGCTTCATCTGTCCACTGTTCAGGAGGCGAACGGATTTGATGTCTCGCACCCAGACCGTGATTTCAACAACAGCCAGCTCCCCGGGTAATAGTGTACATTCGTCTGGTGGTGTTGACTGATCTTGCTCGCCAGAGTCGTCGTTGTGCGGCTTCTCGACTCTGAATTCCAGCCATGGCGGCGCCTCCGAATCACCGCCTCGCTCCGGCTTTTGAACAGAGAATGACGCGGATACGCCACTTGTGTTCGCAACTGTTAATGATCGGGTGACGGGGACGTCTAAACAAACGTCCCCAAAATCTACAGCATTCGGATCTGTATCTGGCGCGGGCGGCCCGCGGGTGTGCCTGTCCACCACAACTGTCAGGCTGGGTCGGGACTCGTTTTCAGCTTTGTCCAACTCCCTCACGACTTCTTGATGCACTTGTGCTTTAAGCTTCGGTTCCACACAATCGAGCTCTAACGTAAACCCAGCTACCAGTGGTTTGTGGTCTGAGGAAAGGACACCTTGGTGGGAAGTGTAGTAATCCAGTCGTATAGAGCTGTCTTTCTCCGGTGCTGATTCTGGAGAAACCTGTTCATTAAGTTGATCTTCATTCGGATCGTATTCGCCATCGCTATCCGCACCATCAGCTTCAGGGTCGTAGTCGAATAGGACACTGTCATCAGCGTCGGCGCTTTCCAGTCCTCTTGATTTCATCTCCTCATCCCGTTTTCTGGCCTCGGTAGCTTCTTTAACCGAGTTTTCGTAATTGAGTTTGTCCCTGCGTGATCTGTAAAGAATGCGATCACACCAGCTCGGCCCTCTATGCTTCTCACTCGAGTCAAACCGGGCCACGCTGCCTATATCGTATTTGTACGTTGGCAAGAACGAAATCTGCCCCTCGCGCCAGCCTTCGTGGAAGGCTTTTTGTTTACTTCGCTGCATGCGGAGCTGATCATGAGGAAACAATGATGATATTGTTGTCTGGAGGGAGGCGGGATCCTGGTGGGGGTCCAGATCTTCGTCAGAGTCAAGGGACTGGGTCTCGCTGGAGAGTTCTTCGGAAACGGGCGACTGTGTCCCTTCGTCCTCACCTACAACAATGCGTGGGGATGAAGGTGTGCCGTGCACCTCCCTTAACGCTCCGTGTCTCTTGTCATATTCGTTTTCCGTGTGTCGGGCGAGAACCTGCCGTACGTCATCGCCAGGGATATCCTCGAGACGGTAGTTCAAATCGCCAAACCAGAATGCGTAATCTTCATCGCCAATGCTTTCGGACGGCACAGTTCGAAGCGTGTAGTCGGAATTGATCGAGTCGAATTTTGCGCGGCTCACAATCTGCGAGGCATCCCAATTTCGACGGTCTAAACTGGCCTTGTCCGATCCCGCCGCCAAATGGCAGTTGACAAATATGACACAGGTAGTTTCACCGAGAAGCAAACGCGTCGCCACGGCACCTTTATTGCCCATATAGCCGAGCAAGCCCGTGCCCACACTAGTTGAGCTCACTGCCGAAACGCTATCGGCAATGAACGGAGCAGCGTAGATCAGTTGCAACAATCCAATAAGCTGGGTTTCAGCGATCAACTTGTAACCTGGAGGCAGCGCATCCTCAACCGCCCTTTTCCATCGGCTTGCCGGAGCCGGATCCACATAAGGCCTCAATGCCTCTGCAGGCGACGAAACGTCGACAATCTCTTGCAGTCCTAGGGCATAGAGGCCAACCTCATCATCTCCAGAGCTCGCGTCTTTCGATACGGAGCCGTTTTGCGACCCCGAACCTTGCCCGCATAGTCCTTGCTGTTGTACGAACCACTTTCCGACATCTTTCTCTGTGCCGGAAATGGCAGCAACATTCCAACTTCCGACCTTCACACGGAGTGACAGTGGGCGGGTATATTCCCCTTTTCGCGCTTTAACAGCTTTCGTGAGGGAGGAAGAGCCAGAAGCGGCATCCGTGGATTCGCCGAGGTTATCGTTATCAGAGGGGTATACCCCTACGGCGGGGCCGGAATGTTGCTCATCATTGGCGGGCATTCTGTCGAGACACTATCGATATCGGTATGCTAACCCTCATCAGATCTGATGTAGTATATACATATATATAGGTGCCGGATTTCGCGCTTTACCCAAGGGGTCCAGAGGGGTCGTATGCAAAGTATATGAGGCGGGGGCGGCGCTAGAACACGAAATGTGGATAGGCAGCAAGCAGGTGAGTCCCGAAGCGTGACCGTCGATCATAACGATTCTTCTAGAGCGCAACGATGAACACTCAAGAGGCGGGAAATTGGCCGAGCATCACGCGGGATATACTAGTGGAAGGCCTAACGAGAGATAGTATAGCAAGTGAGGTGAGGGGTTGACGGTCCGGCAAATCGTCAAGGCGCAACGGTCTGCAAAACGAGCACAGACAGCGAGTCGGGGCCGTTCTGGCAGCTGGACACAGGGGTCGCAGGGCGGACTGGAGGGCCGTGTGTAGTCTAGAATATCCAGAGGTCATGATGAGCGGAGGGTCTTCGTCGGCACGAACCGACCGCCTTCCGCAAACGGAGACAGTTGGAGCTTCACTGCATCTCCATCTTCAGCTTCGCTCTTGCCCAATCTCACGAGCTTTCTCTCGCTCCTACCTTTCATCGCGGATCTCTCACTCGGACTCGGACTTATTTTCATGCCCCGATAACTCCCGGCGCAACATTCACTATGGCGTCACGCAAGCCTCGGCGGCCCAACAACCAGCAGTCCCATAACCAGAACAGCAATCAGCACAATAACAGCGGCCAGGGCCAGGGTTACTATTTCGCACAGCCGAGCTATGACTCAGACCAGGCCTATCTCTCCGATCCTCAACAACTACTCGAGCAGCAGAATCAAAGCATGCCTTCGGCCCCACCGCGTACAAACGAGGAACTTAACCTCTCGGTCTTGCAGCGGCACAACCCCGCAGTGAGCTCGATTCAGTCAATCGCACCATTTGCGGTCGTTTATACATTCAGTCCGACTACACGACAATGGGAGAAAACCGGGGTTGAGGGGACACTCTTTGTCTGTCAGCTTGATGCGGGTAGTTTGGGGGAAGAGCGATACAGTGTGTTTGTGCTCAATCGGCGGGGATTAAATAATTTCGACCTTCCGTTAACGGACGGCGAGAACGTGGAGATTACGGAGGAATATATCATTCTCAAGTCCGATTCCAACCCAGATTCAAGCGATTCCAGGCCCGGCAGCGATATTCGCATTTACGGGCTTTGGGTCTTCTCCGAGCCGCCACCAAGCTCGACAGCAGAGACACGCAACATCAACGCCCAAGCCATTCGGGAATGCGCTTCGATAGCTGGCAGGAGTCTTAAACTGGCACGCGAGCGGCTTGAAGCCTCGCAACAGAACGGCCTTCACACTGCTGCGGCTGCTGCTTCGGCGACTATTGACCCCTTGGACGGAATGCAAGCTAGTGTGCCAATGGGCCGCCAAATTTCCCTCAGAGATCTGTTCGGTCAAGAAAGGGCACAGGATGATGCATGGAGTGTGAGGGCGCACAGCCAACCAGCACAAGGACAGCAGGTACCACCGGTGGTCCCTACTTCACAACCGGACGTACTTGGGGACCTTTTCAGGAGAAGCGGTTTTGCTTATCCAACTGGGCCCAAGTCTTGATGAGATGACCTTTCACGACATTACGAACATAGACAACCATGGAGATGGATGCTTACATCTCCAAGCGCAAGCGTCCGCTTCGCGCAATTAGCCGAGGGTGTCGTTGGTCCTCACCCACGCAACCGGTGCTTTACGTCAATGACCTATTTACCTCCAACGAATTAGTTACATGCGGCCTTACTGTTCCGCATTATTGGTTTAGCAGCATATAGAGGAGTCTAAGCCTAGTAATCGCCTGGAGTTCCAGAATGAGAACGGATGATGCCCACTATAAGGAGCAATCCAGCTTGGGCCCCTACTCGGGATCACTCTACCATCCACGAATACAATCGGTAGCTCCCTTCTGGTCCATGCCTCTAATTTGTAACAACGTCTAAAAGATTCTTACTCTATGATCTCCTGAATCATACCAGCAACTTTCCTAGCCATAGTCTCATTATGCCCTAAATCAATCACGTCAGTAACCACTCAAGCAAGTAAACGCAAACCAAGACGAAGAAAAGAAAACCTACTCAAACAAAACGCATGCGGCACACTCTCCTCGCAAACAATCATCCTAGGCCCAGGCCCAGGCCCAGGCCCAACATCAGAACCGTTCTTGTTCCCCCTCGCACCCCTCGCAGCTATAATCTCCTCCCTCGTCCGCTCAGCAACCCAGTGATCGTTGCGTCCAAAGTAAAAGTATAGTCGGCTCGGCGGCGGCTGCTGCTGCTGCTGCTGTTGTTGTTGTTGTTGTTGTTGTTGTTGTTGTTGTTGTTGTTGTTGTTGTTGTTGTTGTTGTTGTTGTTGTTGTTGTTGTTGTTGTTGCACCGAGACACCCCAGACATCATCGCTCCATTTATCGCTCGAGATGACGCGCATTTCGTCGGCTGCCATGTGTCTTTTGCCGTCAGTACCCACGCCATAACGAACAATACAATAAAAGAGGAAAGGGAAGGAACGAAGAGAAACATACAAAGCCTGCTGTACACTCCGCTTACTCCTCAAGAACGCCGCCGTGGCGTCAACTGCTTCCGGCGGCGGCGAGCGCATCATGAGCCCGATTACAGCTCTGAGGAATGACTCGGGGAGGAGCGCCGTTAGAAGACGAGCAAAGAGAGACGCAACTAGAGCCAATTGCGGAATTATGCGGAGGAGAAACTACATGTTTAATTAGTATGTATCCTATCCAAAGTGCAGAGAAAGAATGGGGAAAGCTTGGTGGGACGGGTATAACGGGTAAATATGGAGAGGTAGGTAGGTAGGGATCATAACATACGGTCAATTTCTGCCCCGACGGTGAAGCCGCAATATCCACTATGGTCGGGAAGAGCATGATGCCACCGGTGATATCGAAGTCGGAACCTCCTTGCCCATCTCCCAGCCACGCCCGCCGCTCGCGATGCCGCCGCAGAATCTCCATTGCGATATACGTCCCGACTGAGTGGCCGACGAGGATGACTCGGGGTTTCGGGGCTTGTCCTTGTCTCTTCTCACCGACACCACCTTCCTTAGGAGTGTATTCCTCGCGCACAGCGCGCATATGCACATCTAACCTCCCCTGCACGAACCGAATCTGATCTTCGACGTCGTTGTAGTGCTCGGTGTTCTTTGCGCTAGATCCATTCTCAAGCTCAAGTTCAAACCCCGCAAGACTATGCCCGACAATATGGAATGACTCCCCGTCCTTTCCGGCTGTAGGTGAAGCTGCGGATGAAGCTACTGAGAGCTTCTTGCCAAGCAGAGAGAGAAAGGCATGGTAGTAGGAGATTAGCCCTGGGTTTCCGGAGGTGAAGTAGATTGTTGTGGGATACGGAGAAGGGGAGGGGGAGGGGGGGGAAGAATTAGACTCAGAAAGTGAGAGTGAGGTTGATGGGACTTTATGG
This sequence comes from Aspergillus undulatus, assembly GCF_047715775.1. Classification (NCBI taxonomy): domain Eukaryota; kingdom Fungi; phylum Ascomycota; class Eurotiomycetes; order Eurotiales; family Aspergillaceae; genus Aspergillus; species Aspergillus undulatus. Next base: position 733,827 of record NW_027396608.1, read on the forward strand.
AAGAAACTGTCTTTTGTGATGTGGGGGGTTGGGAGGGGCATGGTTATGCGTTGGCGGGAGCTGGTGAAGAGTGCAGACTGATGGTTGCTGGAGGCGAGGTGAGTGGATGAGAAGTCGAGCTCGGCCACTGCAAGAGATCAGGGAAATCTACAGCTCAACACAAAGGTACATATCTTGACCAGTTTAAAGGTATAAAGTCACTATAGCTGAAGGAAATTGTATATTCTAGAATACAAGTCTAATTGCAATTTCGATTTTTTTTCTCTTTTCAGTATCTTCGTCTGACTGTATGTAAATCCCAAGTTCTACATCTGAATCATTGCCCAAACCCGGTCCGCATGAATCACGCAAATGTATCAGTGCCAACATGAAGTGCAAGACAGAAAAATCAGCAAAATACGAGAAAGCAACGCAAACAAGCGTGAGACAAGCAAAAGCACATATATAAGTCGAACCCACTCGCCTGGCTCCGTGCTATGATGGTATATTGACAATGATAATGATGACAATGAAAATGATCATGCCGGTTAGAAAACTGATGAAATCCACTGCCAGCAACACAAGAGCATGTCCAGTTGGTACAGAAAATAACAAGAAAAAGTTTGCAGTATGCGGGTTCGTCTCTGGCTTTTCGTGTTTGTCCTCGGTGGGAACTGATGGTCCTCACTCCATCCATCCACTCGTTGCGATGGAGGCCGAGCGACAATAGCAAATGCTGCATACCAGAAGTATCAAGCGCCTGAGGACGCATTCGACGGCTTGATATGGGAAAAAGTCGCAATATACCGAATGCGAAGTCATGAACATAGCCAGTCGTGAAATTCTGCAACCCGGCATGCAACTGATGAATAATTTAGAAAACCAGACATGCCCAGTGTCTGGTGAGGTCCTTCATTGATAGAAACCATGCACTGTCTTACCTGAAACGCCGATGATGGAAAATGAATCGAAACAACCGAGTGTAATTGGACAATGGAAATGGGCATGCAACAAAAACAAAGTCATATACTTCCATAATAAAGAAAAGCCGGGAAAGGGTCAATTCACCGCCATATATTGTTTTATCCGAGAGGTGGCCGCCTCTAGTATACAATGTCAAATGACACTTCCAAGTGAGGAAGGCATTACCGATTCTCGACTCTCAAGGGTCGAGGCAAAGCGAGCTTTCAGCACAGGCTGTACAGGTGCTTTCTGATTCGCTCTTTTTTTTTTCTGATCTTTTGGGTATCTGATAGGGTCGAGAGTCCGAGGAGATGGGGTCATTCAAAGTGTGATAACCGAAGCCACATCGTTGATCAACCGCCTTTTCTCATCGACTCATCCACCGGTAAGGGCTCTACGCCATTATGCGTTCCGTGCCGGTGGTCCGAAAACTTGTTGTTCTTTTTGTTCTTCCTTTTGGTCGTCTGCCAGCCATTGGCGTGAACTGTAGTCTCTTGAGCCGTTGAGCTAGCGCCATTCGGTTTTCGCGAGACACCAGTGGCTCGTTCCTTTTGATCTCCTTGCCCAGTAGACTGTGCTTGCGAGGCATCAGGACGGTTCCTAGGCTTAGGCTTGTGGTTCGATCCATTGGCCTTCTCTTGTGCATCTGCGTGATGGTGCCGGCGCTTCCCGTTAGGGGATGCAGTATGTGATTCTGTGGACGAGGCCGATGGTCCTTTGCCTACTGCAATGGCATCCCTTGGACCAAGACCTTCCCGGTCGGGCTTTTCATGATGGGTTTGCGCCGCCTTCGGTTTTTCTTGCGCAGGTTTTGACGATGGTTCAGGTTTCTTTTCGCCGTTCGACAAATGCAGGTTCTGAAGTCGGCTTGAAAGCAGGCTGGGCTTCCCAGTGTGTCCATTGACAAAAACATCGGGGGCCGATCCCATAGTATGTGGGTCAGTCGCTTGGCGGCTGCAGAAGGGATTCTGATCAATCTCTACCGAGCTGCTGTCTTGAAAATCCTGGGAAAAAGAGTCTGATACACTCGCAGGAGTATCGGTGTTCTGGTCATCGGAGTTTGACGGACAATGGGAGATCAAGCCATATGGGTCATAATCATCAGCCGGAATCGACCTTCGTTGCTCACTGGGCGGTACTGATCCATCCACAATTAGTGGCCCTCCGCGATCATCGGATGCGGCTGTCCGGGAGCCCGTTCGTTTTTGGGTAGGGATAGACTTGGGGGATGTAACGGAACTATTGTCAAACGATTGAGCATAAGTCTCGGCTCCCGGAACAATCGACATGTACTCTTGTGGGTTTCCGTAAAAGGGCATGATACCACCGTTCGGCAATGCCAGTCCAAGAGAGGACGGCATGGGTGAGACCATAGCATTCTGATGATAGGCATGAAGTTGTGGCGAACTAGCGAGATAGTACGTCACATAATCGTTTGACCGTGCTTCATCCATGTACAGGGACCGGTTTGGCAAACTATTGGCCATAGATGCGCCATCCTCCTCACTTTGCGAATCATCCGAGGAACCCGGCGCGTTGCGCGGATTCGAGGGTTGTGAGCTGTCGTTCGACTGAGAAATCGAATAGAGAGGAGCAAAGCTAGGTAGGGAATTGACAGGGCGAGCAGGCTGTGAGTGAGCTCTAAGCGAGCCTCCCGGGGAGCCGTTGGCAACCGATGACCGGCGCGGATTACGGCGAAAATCAGGCACCGCCGCGACCGCGGACGGCGATGGTGGGTTTGTATTGCTTCCTGGCGCCCCAGGGACAGAAACCGGAAGAAACGCTGAGTTGTAATAGACGTTTTGCCGAGTCGGTACGTTGATAGCTGGATGGTGCGTTGCACCCGATCTTGAACCAGATCTTGAGCGCGAGCCATCATCGCCTGAAGACTCCTGCGGCGGTGCCGGAAATTGGATGAAGGGCTGTCGAATCAAGACAGGAGGCGGGCGTCCTGTGAGGAGCGCTTGGTTTTGCAACTGTAATCGCAATTCTTGCTCCTGCGCCTGGAGGATTTGTATCTGCTGGTACAGGTGGTCGTGAAGCAGATATTGTGCCTGCTGTGCCTGAAGGGAAAGTTCCGACGCTGTCATTCCTCCTCCATTAGCTTGGCGGAAATGGCCCTTGTTGCCGGTGTTCGAACTTCGACGGCCGCCAGAATGCCCACCACGATTGTACTGATTTGAATGCCGTCCACCTCGACTACCGCCACGACCACCCCGAGAGGAATGCGGTGGCGGCGGGGCGGTAACAATCGGACGTGGTTTAGGGGGTGGTTTCTCCCACAATGGCGCTGTCTCCGGAGGGAACTCATATTGTTCACAACAAAGTTCAAAATCGCCATCGGAAAGGGCCTTAAATGCCCTGCGCAACTCCATATGGATTCCCCTGAAGGATGTATCATCCGCCGTGTTCCCCAGATTCCGTATCGTGTTGAAAGGTTCCTCGACGCAGAGACGGTTATTCTGCAAAAGATGCCAGCCCTTGTCTTCCTTGGATATCAACTTCCCTTCTCGCACCGAGACAACGTATTTCTCATAATCTAGTTCGTGGCCATAGTAGCGAAAGAACTGAAAGAACAGCTCGCCAAGTGACTGCTTGTTTTCGCAACCATATCCCACTAATGTGTCGAGGTCGTCATCGAATGAGCAAACAAGTCCGTCCGCGAATACTTTTTTTTCATGAGGGCGAGCCTGGAGGCTTGGTAAAATCGGAGGCTGTCGAGTCTGCAGAAAGTTGATGATCAAACAAATCCAGGTGTAGGAGCTCAGCGTGCCACCAGTACCAGCATCGTTGAGTATCCTGCGTTTCGTCCAGTGCTTGACGATCATCGCCAACTGTCGTACTCGCTCATCGATCTCCACATATGTCCGGACCATGCGCGTGTTCTCCAGAGCCATTGTATTGTTGACGTTCATGTCGCATGCGAGGCGTAACTCAGGGTCCCAGATTTTCACAATAGGTACTTTTGCGTGCGAGATGCAAACAACCCGCTCCATGCCATCTGCGATGAGAATGTTCTGTCAGCGATCACTGATGACACAAACAAACAGGAGAATGGGAGCCTTACTCTTTGCTAGGACATCGGCTAACAAGCATACAAGTTCCAGATCCTTGTTAATAGTAGTTATACAAATATCAACTGTCGACAATTAGCTCGGCAACGCTTTGTTTGTGACATAAGAGACCGCGTACCATCCGAATCGCTTGAGCATAGCTTATTCCCGGACGACCCAAAAACGTTGACTTTGATTTCAGATCCCGGCCATTGCCGATTAAAGAGATCCTCCAGTTTGCGGACAAGTCTATGCCGTCGGCTGTCGCTCTCTGATGAGGGTAGCAGCCGATTGTAGACGTCGAGCATGGCCTCTGTAAGCTTATTTTCCTCCTCTGGTCGAAGCCGTTGTTTGAGCCCCTCTTTTTCTTCTGGCAGCACGTCGGCACCTATTGAATACGGAATTCTTCGGCGAAAATATGACATGGCTGTCTCGTATTTGCAGCCCGTGAACGGTTTGCGAGCGGACGGAGGAATGTGCGTCGACTCCGAATGGGTCGACCGAGGTGATGTGCTTCCATGACGAGGTGATGGCGATCTAGAATGGAAAGAGATTTTCCGTGAGTGTTGGTAAGGAGTGGATGGTAGGGAGTTGGACTGTTGTGAGGTCAATGCGGGTCGACTTGGTGTCTCCGGAGACTCTTCGTTGCTTCGATTCCACGGCATAGTCGAATGTTCTGCCGATGTTATCGGTGACTGTTCACCTGTTCTAGACGGATGGCGGTCATTCCCATCGGTAGCTGTGACCATATAGCAGCTCCCAACGTTGACCGACAACGTTGGCCTCTAGAGAGCGAATTCACAAGGGAAAGCGTTCTCGATTGCGGTCCGAGTCCAATTCCGCTAAAAATGCCGGTCTCGACCAAGTGTCACCGACAGAGGTCGCCACAAAGACAGTATGGCGGACAGACAACTCCTATGTTCCTATGCAGTATATACCGTTCTATAATCCAACAGCGGAAGTAACAAGCGAAAATATATCGCGAAAGGAAACGAAAGCGACGTCGAGAAGGGAGTGCGTAACGGAGGTATCGACCGGCGATGCTTCAGCAAAATTGTCTTTGTGCTGCGTTACCACCTCTATGACAGACTCGGAGGCGACAAAGCAGGACTGCGAAAAGCAAATTAGCGAGTGGTGAAAGGACTCTCAACAAAGGTAGATAATTGCGTCTCTAGCGCGAAGAAAATCGAGTCGAAGACGTCGGGGGATGACTGCACGGTTGGAGGCGGTTTAAGGGGAGTGAGTGCGATGGACTCTAGCGGGAAGGGCAAATCGGAGAACCACACAACTCCAAACAAAGGTTCACGCGCAGAAACAGGAACACGTAAAAAGCCCCCAGATCAAAGGACCAGCCTAGGAAATCGAGGGATGCTGTAGACGTACAGAAAAAGTCAGGTATGAGGCGTCGGGATGGTGAGTTGTGGTAGGGCAAGTTCGTTGCTCCAGGTTGGTGAACGGGAGAGGGGACACAGCGCGCGGAGGGGGATCAATCAGGGCGATCGGCTGAGAGTGCCAGAGCCAGGGGCCGTCAATCTCCCACGCCCAGTGCGCTCCACGAGTCAAGTATACCTCCTACACCGGAGTTTCTGCCAAATCACCGCTGCAAATGGTGACAATTTGCTGCTGAAAGGGCGAGGAGGAGAAATGGCAAGCAGGAAAAAAAGTTTAGGAATTCCTGCCCAGATGGCCAACTCAGTGTCCTAAACTGAAAGCAACGCAGTGGTTATTCTGGATCCGGCCCTCAATGGCAGCCTTAACCTCACCTCTTGGTCAAATATGCAGTTATTAGGTATTGTTCTTGCCTGGGTGCTGGTGAGATAAGCCCGTTAAATATAACCAGTACCTGGCCTCGACTTTCTTTACAGGGTCTGGAGAATAAATAGTCTTTTGAGTCGCGATCTTTATGCCGGCATCTCTACCATCCCATCTCCATTCATCTGTTCATAGTACTTTTCAGAGTCCAGACCTGCTCACCCCAATACAAAAGAGGCCTATTAACAGGACTCCCTCTAAGCTGATTTTCTCATCCCGCAACACTACAATAATGAGACCCAGTCTAAGTCGATCTGGATCTTGGTACAAAGCCCGCAGCCACGAGGCTCGGGTTTCCAGCGATAGCGAACAAAAATGGATGAAGAGTGCCACCTCGAGTAACTCCCAAAAGACACACGTAGCTCGGAAGGGGCATCAGCAAGACGGCCACGCGTGCCGGCACTGCATCCGGACAAGACGCGGAATAGTAAGTAGTCTAAGGAACGCGGGGGCGAAAGGGGATGGAACATGGAAGTCAATCAATTCACCAGACAGAAGGAAGGGAGCCGGTGGTGCTTGAAAGGCAGGAACGACCCCATGTGCCAAAAGAGAAGGCACGACCATGCGAAGAGTCCATGAGGCAAGAGCCCCTGGGCTCAACGGCTTCGTCTTGGTAAGGAAGGAACCTCGTTGATAGCAACCTTGTTGTCTCTCGTCAATATCGAAGCCAATTTTGAAAGGCTCCACGGGCATCCATGATTGGACGAGCTCGGACAGATTGGGATTATTCAGAGCACTGGGCGCGTCTAACCTCTACTGTCGCCGTGAGTACTATGGCCAAGAGACCCATCGCAACTTTAAGGCGAATAATATTCAGCGGAGAACCCTCGTGAGAATCCTTCGACAATGAACGCTCACCTCCGTTCAACGTCAAGTCGTCAACCATCAAGTCCTTTCTCTCATACCACAACCGATGTCCATTATAGTCATCGGACGCAATTCAACGCAGAGCCAGGCATAAATCCTGGGAGTTGAGCCTGTGGCGGTCTCCGCGGAGGGAACTCCTTTATGCAACTGCGGAACAGGAACACTGACTCCCCTTTCCAGACTCCGAAGCTTCACTTGCTTATTGGCTAGCAATCCTGCTTGACGCCGCAGAAGTGTCCATTCAAACGTTCTCTTGCTCTGTGCGAATGGAAACTTGGGTTCGTCTCAGTCTTGACCCCTTCAGGGCATTCCGAGCACCGATCCCGTCAGTTGGATGCGCGCTTCAACAAAGACGAGGCGGTGCATCAAAGCAGCCATGGGTCAGAACAGCCACCCCTCGCGATTCCTTTAGCTTTTGACACCCTGTCCCGTCATGCAAATCATATCGCTTCGATTAACTACTTGGGTCCAGGCTCAAAGAAACATACCTACGTCAGGGTCATTCATTCCTGGTGGCCTAGAACTTTGATATCAAGACATCGAAGTTGAACACCGATCTGCTCAAGCCAAGGTTTTGTATGCATGCAGACATCCTCGGTCTTCCGGGCTTGAGCGCGATCCCCGCAGGTACTCGCGGTCCCGAACAGAATCGACTTAGATAGCTCATCGATGCCAAGATGGTTCAGGTTCCCGTTCGCATACTATCTGCTGGAGACGAATTAATATTGATCCGGACACTGCAGGCGCCAACGACCACCGACATATGATTCAAGCCACTCACAGTGCAATGACGATGCGATCACCTTGCGATCCAATGATGTCTGTAGGGATCCGAGTGCAGCTACCTGTGATCCATGCTCAGCTCCAAGGCCCCACTACCCCTCTGGGGTAAGTCGATGCACCACTGCACGTCGACCTGAGAGTCAAAAAATTGAGCAGAGTCTATGCAACTAGATACTCAGTGGATATGAACGTATCTGCTGTGCGGCTGTAGAGTCTGCTGCATAAACTATTCATAGTACGATTTGCGAAGCTTTAGGCCTTGGAGATGGCGTAGAAATCACAAGCGCCCATCTGGTAACAACGTTTGCTGTCTTCTACCTTGCGGCTGACAAATGCTCCCCGCTCGGTCAGCAATTCTATCCAACATGAAGCTTACAAGTTGCATCTGCAGTTCGAGGTGTCACTACGAAGGGTTTTCCTTGGGCGATGATTTCATATATATGCTCAGTTGCCACCTGATCAACGGAGTAAAAACCTACCGCGTTAGATTTGTATCCAATACTCGCCAACCTGGTATATCCAAGGTTCGCGGACCTTCACTGACGCTGAATCACATTGCCATTCCTTATCAGATGCAGTACACAAGCCGATGGGTAGTTAGTTATAACTAGTTATCTGTCAGATCTCTACAGTGAGTCGAGAATTATTTAGGACCTCGGGAGCTGCCCCGAATCCAGAGCAGTCGGTGGATAAGAGGCATCGTATGACGGCATGAGGCAAAGAGTCAATTGCACATTAATATGGGGGGCACTAGGTTCATGAACGAGGAATTAGGAATCCTTCTTTCTGGGGTTGCTGCTTTAGTGCAACGAAGGTATGCTAGGTGTGCACTGGGTGTCTCAATCCGACAATAATGGGCTCATCCGCTCACATTATATATATCTGCCGAAGCGGAAAAACGTGGATTAGCGGCACTTTTACTGAGCAGTAACGAAATATCTACTACTGGCACTGATCACAAGAATAACAAACATTGTCAGACCAAGCTCTTTGTTCAGAAATCCGTTACGATCACGAGAATACCCGTAGAAACCAAGACTTGGAGGGTGGGACAACAAGTTGTAATGTGGGAAAAAAAAGTTGTCGGCCGGCACTACAGATGGATCGAGTTGCAGTATCGACAATCAGAAGGATTAATAATCCTGCACCTTCTAGTCTTCCCGCATACGCCATTGTGCATCTGATGTTCTGGGGTCGGCGGCAAATTCTAATATTCGTTTCCTTGTTTCGTCCATCTTGAGAGAATCGAGCATAGCCGTGGCTTCAACTTCGTATTCCGATACGACCATCCATTTTGTCTAGATACTTCGCTCCCAAGGTGGTCTTACAATTCCCTCAAGGTCAGAATGCTGGAGTCTAAATCGCATCAGCACGTCCACGGTCCTTGACCGCGCACCCACACTACTATACCGTTTGTGTACCACAGACCTCCAAGGTCAAGGTGGAACCCCCTTAGACTTGAGTTGCAGGGACTCCATTCCAAGGATAAGAACACTCGGCATCGGCAGACACCTATTTGCGAGAGCAAAGCAAAAAGAATGGGGTGGTGTAGTTTTATTGGTCCCTGCGGCGGTTATAATTTGTAAAGCCGGACCGCTCCCGCTGCTTTCAGGTTTACGATCACTGTTAGGGTTGTTTATAGCTCTCGTATGCAATTGAATTGCATTGTGATGAGGGTCGTGGTCGGATGGAACCTCAAGACGACACTCTAGTCTACTCTGAACATGAACGGGCCCGCAGGCGAATCAACACTCTGGGGGTCCATCATCATGGCTCAAGCCGTCTACCCGCTTTGCTTTTTTTTCTTTTCTTGTTTTCCCTTCCGTCTTTCGACATGAAATTATTATTGATAGTAGAGGCTGTATTTATCTGCTGCTATTGACCATTATTTATACTCTGCATGCGGGCGTATGACCTGTGTACAAAATATACTACTCTTGCGAAGGAAATGGAGAGGCGTCCCGACTCCCGACACCCGAGCTGGCTGTCAGACTCTGGCGAAATTAGCCTGCCAGTGCTAATTTAATTCATTCCGGCATAGACGAAATCTCTGTCGTCTAATCCTCTCCTTGAACTGCTGTCAAGTGTCAACTACTTTCCTTGGAGAAGATAGATTATTATTATTACCACTTTGTTATTCCCGGTCAGAAATAATAATAATCATAATAATATCCACTTTCGCTTCTTCGCTCTCTGGTCCCCCCCCCCTCCTCTTCGCTCCCCTCAGACCCAAGCACTCAACCCAGCGCACTCTCCTCTTCTGGTGCTCCTCTTCTACCCGACCTCGACTCTTTTCCTCTTCCTCCTCCCCACCCCCCGGTCTTATTTCCTCATTCCCCCCACCCCTTCTCTTCCTTTTCTTTCTTCCACGTCAGACTTGTTCGTCTGTCGTGCCTGGGATTGAGAAACCGCTTCTCTTGTCGTTCTTTCTGCCTCGTTCACTCGTGGTAGAGCCGCCCGGAATTCTTTCGAGGGACCATCACTCCTTTTTTTTTTGGTAAGCTGCCCTCGACCCCGTCAAAATGTCTTACCACCCTCTATACAATCAGAGCGTCTTTCGTTGGGTCAAAACAATCAAGCCATCGGGTTTCTTTTTTTTATTCTTTTGTCTCGCTTTTTACCTTATTTGTATGGGGGTTGTGGATTCCCTGGCACTCCGATCACTGGGACGTGGACGGGAGCGAAAAAAAGTTTCACGATACTTCAACCGAGACATTTCAGGAACTTCGAGAACTCCCCGGCCGATGTCATCGGTCTCTACTACCGCCCTCACTTTGTTTCTGCCTTGCAATCTTTTTGACCTCGTGACCACGTTTACTTTGTTTCTTTCGAATTGAAAGCTTACGATCGAATCCGCAGCATAGAATAGGGTCCGGCAGCTCTCTGAGCGAACTTTCTGCCCTCGCCGTTCTCTGCGTCGATTCTCCGGATTTTCTCGTCGGTCAATATGGCGTACTACGAACCTCAGGGCTGGCAAGCCCCCTCTTCCCGCCAGGCGTCCTGGGAACAGCCTGTGCCTCCGTCGCGTTCAGGTATGGATTGCATGCCGCGATTGAGTTCGTTGCGATATCAGATGAAAAGCTCACGCTCTCGGTATCAGGATCAAGCTCCGTTTCGCAACGTGACGATATTCCCGCCTTCTCCTCTCAATTTGACGGTACGCACCCGATGAGATCCAGTTCTCCCTATCCGGCGCTCGATTTGTTTCCCGACTGCGGTATACTATAATCCTGGTAGACATTGCGTTGTATGGGATCGTGCGCCGCGCTGGAAGGGATCAACTGTGAGGATCAGGAGGGTAAATGCTGACTTTTTCGGCAGAGGTCGATCGTGCCATTGATAACCTGGTTAAGAGCGGAAAGCTATGGGCAGCTCCGCGGAGAGACTCGATGCCCATGATGATGGGCCGCCCCCATCCTGAGTACGGTACGGAAACTCGAACGCCTTCTACAGCTAGGATTTATCCTGAACAACCTTTTACAGACCCTCGCATGCCCAACCCGGCACAGCGCCACCACTCGATTAGCGACTTTGACGGCGCAAGAATGCACCCGAACCCCAATATCCAAGGTTTTTATGCTTCGCAGCGGTTTCAGGGACGCCCAAATGAAGTGGATCAGATGATGCAAGCAAAGCGTCGGATGGCGGCACAGCGTGAGAGGGAACTCCGCAACTATCATCAGGAGCAGCAGTACAACCGAAGTACGTGGTAGCATTTTGGAGTTTTTTCTTTCTTCCTTATACATCCAAGATTCCCCATGCCGATTCTACCCGCATGTATTCATTGCCCTGTATAATACATTGGGGCAGTACCCCATACAACTTTTTTGGAGAACATGGTTTAATATTTCTTCTTCCTGAAAGGCCTTCTCGCCGAAATGTCTGCCGGCAAGTCCGACCGCTCGATCAGTCCGGCCACCGTGAACGAAGAGAGTCGCCGAGAGCTTCTGGCTCGCCAGCACAGAGCCCTGTACGGCAACGAGAGTCCCGCTTTCTTCCCTCCCAGCACCTTCAATGACGATGGCTCCCGGCCGGAGAGCCAGGCTGGTGTCAGAGGCGCCTCTCCCCGCAGCGTTGACCCATTCAGCCCGGGTTCTATTCAGGGTGCCACCGACAGCATCGCGCAGGTCAATGCCGGCCCATCTGGCATCCAGTCCCCTTCGCGTGCGAACAGCACCTCTTCGCCGAGCTCTGGTATAAACCCCGTCTTCGGTGCCGACCAGCCTGTGACGGCTAATTCGTCCCCCGGAGCCGGCTCTCCGTCCTCGGGTCAGCCGCGCTCGAAATCGAACGCTGGCCTAATCGGCTCCGTCGGTCCCATCGGCTCTCGCCCAGCCCAGCAAGCCGGCCCGGCTCAAGCCCCCAACCCTGCTCTGAACAAGCGGTCCACGACCCCCCTACCCTCGCCTCTGGGTTTCGGCTTCACCTCGGGTGAAAGCATCAACGAGCGCTCCATGTCCTCTGCTTCCAACCCCGCTACGACAGCCGCTGGATCGACCGGCGTCAAGGACGCCTCTGGCGGCGTTGGTCTCGGCTGGAGCAACAGCAGCGGTGTTTGGGGCTCCAAGGCCGGACTCGGCGTTCAGGCTTCGGTCTGGGGTTGAGAGTAACATCTCAAAGACTTTGTTATTTTTCGGTTGATATTTTGCGCCATGGCGTTTTGAAAAGAGGCATTGGCATTGTGTCTAACACTGGGAGGGGCAACGGTACATATATGAAGAGTGCAAGTTCGGTGCAACGATAATTATCTGTTTGTCTGGGATTCCGTTTGGGCTTTGGTAGGAGCTTGGTTGGCCTGTTGGTTTCCGGAGTCGGTATTCCCCTTTCTTGCTTGTGCTTGTGCTTGTCGTCTGTTGTCTGCATTCATTCCATTCCTTCCTCCTTTTCATCCTTGATCAGTTTGTTCTGGCTGCATTTGGATCATCTCGTGTTGTTGTCTTCGCAGTTTTGCTCGGTTGGGATTCGTTTGACTGTCTGCAAGTGTATGTATGTGGTGCTCATCCGGGGTTTCGGTGTTCCATCATCACTGTGCTTTGTTTGTCCATCTACAACAAATATGGCCGAAGCTACTTACGCTATTTACTTTTTGGGCACTGGGGTTTGGGTCACACTATCGAGCTGATCTTCTCTCATCTCATCATCATCATCCCCTGTTTGGATTTGCTGTCTTTATCGTTTGGTTTGGGTCATGGGCAAAAGGAACTGTTACTGGGGAGCAAGCAGGCAAGGTAAACATCAAAAGAGTTCTTGGAGTTTGAGTTCGACTCGCATCACTATCCTATCGTGCTTATGTTGGTTGTTGGTCTGGTCCTGGTTACTTGGTGCTTTGTATTTATTGATTCATCTCTAATTGATTTCCCCTTGCTACCCTACCCTCGGTCATGCGAACTATACAATAGTATAGTATAGTCAGATCCAACGGTAAGGTAAAGGTCAAGCAGGCTCCCGGCCTTGCATGCCCGGGCCGCGAGCACAGGGCTGCAGTGCAGTGGGAGGATCATTTAGTACCGCCGCCGTAGATCACAGGGCACAGACTACAGACTAGGCAGGACGGAGGCACAGCTGAGGAAGGGAAGGGGCTAGACTAGAGATTGCAGGGACGAGGGCCAGGGCGAGGGTGAAGAAAGTCTGGTACGCTTTGTCTATAGGTTACCTCTTAATCCGAGATTAAGCCGCGGGGACTCGGAGCTCGATCGCGTGAGAAGCTTATCCTGGGTTGGTTATCTAGTATTACCTACAGCATTGTTTCATGTTCGAGATAAGGTTGCTGTCGTTGTATACTCGGGAACCATGGGACGTGGGGAAGCAGCCTCAGTGACTTCAAGTGGCCACCGCGATTAAGCTTGGGTTGGGGCGCACGTCATCGCAACCAAGCTTCTCTTTTTTTGTCTTCACCCCTGATCCCCCTTTCTGCTATCGTTACCGAACAGCAACAACTAGCTTCTTCAGTGCGAAGCTTTGACGTTCCAGCGGCCTTCTGGAATGTTGCAACAGCGTCTGGGCCCGGTCTTGATCATCGAAGCCTAAGCAACCCAACGATCCCCAATCCCGCCTAGACTCTTGTCACTGTGTCAGACTCAGCCTGTCACCACTCACGCCCACTCACGCCTCACGCTTGACTCTCGTTTGTCCCCTCGGTCGCGTGTGTCGCTGACGAACTTCCCGTCTTTCTGCCTCTCTGCATTATCTTGCGCCAAACGACGAACTACTGTATCTCCTGCCTCCGATCGAGGACCCAGAACCGCCTGGATCTGATCGACTTGAAACATTTCTCGCGCCGACCGCTGCCGAGGCCGCCAGGTGGTCCCGACTTCGTCACAACCTCCATCATCAGCACCACCACCATCGCGTCTTTCATCATCGTCCGCGAACCGCGCTTTTCGGCAACCTCACTCGTCCACCTGCATCATCGCCGCCGTCGCCCTCCTCTCCTCTTTCGCTCAACTGGTTAACCCCACAGCGATCGTGTCCTCTCACCCTACGTACCAACCGACCCGCGCTTTTTGCCGTTCACCTACCTTGGCGCTCACCTCGCGCCGGTGCACTCGTCGTTCCTGAGTCCCCGGGAGACGAGCCACCCCTCCTCCTTTCCCCGGCCAGAACATGGCGTTGGACCTGCAGCCGCCCGGCGACCGCAAGCGGGTGAAGGTTTACGAACTGAAGGAGAATGACTGGTTTGATCGCGGAACAGGGTTTTGCACGGGCCGAATTCAAGATGTAAGCTCTATCGTGGTTATCGCACAGCATGGCATGACGATGCCGGACACTTGGCAGCGCTCCGGAGACACGCGACAACGTCGTCAATCATTACCCGGCGCAAATCTCAATTGGGACTTGACGCGCTCGCCATTTTTGAACCCTTGCTGACTTTGGTTTTCTCTTCGCGCAGGATGAGCCGCGGATATTTGTTGAGTCGGAAGACTCGCCTGTTCGGACGCTTCTGGAGACGCGAATCTCCAAGGACGGCGGATATCAGAAGCAGCAAGGTTGGCCGGGCTCTTTCTTTCGTCTGCGAGTTTAGGAGCGAGTGCAAGCTGACACTACTTGCCTCGGCTAGATACTTTGATTGTATGGACCGAACCGAACCAGACGGATATGGCATTGAGCTTCCAGGAAGCGGAGGGCTGCGCAGTGATATGGTAACACTCGCCCAGGCGCAATTAGCTTCCATTGTTGCTCACGACGTCCAGGAACTTTGTCAATTCTGTTCAACAGCACCTTCTCACCCTGGCCGCAGCTGGTAAGTTTTACTTCTCTAATTCTCGCAACCGGCGCATGTCACTTGCCTTGCATGTTACTGATGACAGCCGCGCGCCTTGCAGATGATGCCTTATCCGACGATCTCGACAGCATTCATACCGTCGCATTACCCGCGCCCGAGCTTGCGAACCTCCCCGAGATCGATCATTTGATGAGAGCCGCCAGCATAGCCCAGTCCGGCCGCGACGCGCTTTCCAAGTGTGTTATCCGAGATGAATACATACACAAGCTTCTTCCTTTAGTCACAGTCGCCGAAGACCTCGAGAGTCTTCCAGATTTACACCGTCTTTGCAACATCATGAAATCCCTCATCCTTCTTAATGATACCACCATAATAGAAACCGTCGTCACCGATAATGTTATACTCGGGGTTGTCGGGGCATTGGAATGTGGGTGGCCGGATATTCACTGTAGGCGCACATCGCTGACCTTTTACAGATGACCCGGAGTTCCCTACGCATAAAGCAAACCACCGGCAGTACTTGTCTGACAAAACACGATATAAAGAAGTGGTCCCAATCAGGGACCCGGTCATTCGGCGCAAAATCCGCTTTACATGGCGGCTGCAATACCTGAAAGACGTCGTTCTCGCTCGAATCCTTGACGACCCAACCTTTTCAGTCCTCAACTCGATGATCTTCTATAACCAGGTCGACATTGTGAATCACATCCAATCGGACGGTCCCTTCCTCAAAGAGCTATTCCAGGTTTTCGACCCAAGGAGCGCTGATGCAAAGCGCAAGGAAGATGCCGTTCAATTCCTCCACCAATGCGCCTCAATCGCGAAGAACTTGCAGGTACCGGAGCGCGCCACACTCTACGCAAACCTTATCAGTCATGGACTTTTCGCTGTAATCGCCTTTGCTATCAAGCACCCGAACCCGTCCGTCCGCACTACAGGCATCGATATTCTAGTCGCACTCCTCGACCACGACCCGATCATGATGCGCAGCTATATGCTCAAAGCTGTCAACGAGAAGAAAACTCCGCTTACTGATACCTTAATCGACTTGCTTCATACGGAGGCCGACCTCGGTGTCAAGAACCAACTAGCAGATGCGATCAAGGTCTTACTAGACCCGCAGGTGCCCATACAGGCCGCGATGGCTCGGGCTGGTCCCGAACATGCTGCCAAGATGCGGCCGAATATACTCTCAGATGCATTTGTTCAGAACCATTTCGATGAATCTTCAAAGCGACTGTTTGCGCCTTTAAAACGACTTGAAGATCAATCTGAACGTAAGTTGGGACCTCGGTCGAGTCTGCGTTTTGCTTTACTGACGTACTTGCTAGCCCATGCTTTGACCTTCCAAGCTGTAGCTCTATATTCGCATCTTGTCGATATTCTCACATTTTTCGTCCGTCAACATCTCTACCGATGTCGCAATGTCATTCAGAACGAGCGACTGGCCGCTCACATTACCCAACTTCTCCGGGTGCCACAAAAGCACCTTAAATTAAGTATGTTTGCTTCATCACCTGCGTCAGGAATGTTCTAACCGCGTGCAGCGGCGTTGAAATTCTTCAGAACTTTGCTCAGCCTTCAAGATACCTTCTACCAAGCTTTGATGACACATAACGATACCTTTGGGCTCATTCTTGACATTGTTTACGAGACCATGCCCCGCGATAACCTCCTCAATTCTGCCTGTCTTGAACTTTTCGAATTTATCAAACGAGAGCATATCAAGCCAATTACGCTGCATGTTGTTGGGAAATACGGCGGCAAGCTGCGGAACATTACCTATGTCGACACCTTCCAGGGGTTGATCGTTCATTACGAACAGCTTCAAGGCTACAGCGAGGAAGCGGATTCTACGTTATACTCTCAAGAGGACGTGACGCCCGTCTTGAAAATGCCATCCAATGGACGTTGGCAGGGCGTGAAGGAAATGGATCCTGCGGAAGAGGAGTATTTCAACACGTCGGATGACGAAGATGAGGTAAGACCGGCTTTACTTTCGAGATTGATCAAGGTGCTAATGACTTCCAGTGGCAGCAGGGCGATCAGGCTACGGGTACTCTCATCTCACAAGTGCCCAACGGCGCCGCCTCCCCGTCTGTAAAGTCCCTGGTGGACTACCCAGACGACGAAGAAGAAGACAATGACGCGATGGACACGAAGCCAGAGCCAGAAGCCGAGCAGAAACAACCCCCACAATCCGACGACATCTCAAACGAAGGCGCACAACCGACCGAAGAAGCCCCATCAACGCCAACCTCACAAATCGCCCAAACGCCCCCCGAACGATTATCGGAGAAACGTCGGCGCGAGGAAGAAGACGATGACGAACTCGTCAAGCTCACGTCCGGTCCTAAGCGGCGGAGCTCAACGAGTAATTCCATGGGAAGCGCGGGCTTTCTACGGAAGAAGAGGAGCTCCTCGATTGGCTCGGTGATTGTCACTGAGAAGGGCGCGCAAGAGGGCGGAGGCGCTAAAACTGCTCCTAAGCGGATCGCTATCAATCTTAGCTCGTCGGTTAAGGCTGGGGCGGACAATCGAGAGCCATCGGATCCCGCGTCCACTGCGCCAAGTACCGGGAAAGAGAACGAAAAGGAGAATAAGAAAGAGGCTGATAGCGGCGGGGGTTGATGCTGTCTTCAACCATTTGATAGTCCTCCGCTCTTGTTCTGCTTTTCTGTTCGCAGCCAGTCAGCATAGCCTTGAGAACCACTTTCGCGATTGTGTTTACGACTGCATCCTAGATACCAACCCTACCACACCATACTATACTACCTACCAGATGAAGTGATATCCAATGCCTTATCTTCTTCTGCGTTTCTGTGTCTGATCTTTCTACCATTGAGCGAACACTTCATTTATTGCTGTCTTGTCATCCAGCTGGCTGATTGTACTCTGTGCGTTTCTGGCATCTATGAGCTACATACAGTATTTACAACCATGCCATATGAGAGGGTAGATACAGGCTCGTCGTCCAGCCCTCCCTCTGTTCTTACTTATTCTCTCCAACTCCTACTTCGTCTCGCATTATCAGTTCCATGCTGAGTTGGTGTCTATGTACCCATATCATACCATACCATACCATATGAATCATATACTGGTGTTCCTGGTGTCATGATGGGTTCTACTGTTTCTATGGTCCTTATCTTAGGTCAACCTAATCTAGGGCGAGTGAGGTCGCGCTGGGATCGGAGTCAGTCAAATGCAATACAATACAACTGAACGGAGTTTCAAGCAATCAATCAATCACTTGATCAAGTAACCCTTGTCTTCGTAGAACAGACAGCAACAACAGGTAATTAGTTTACCCTAGCCGAGTCTAATCTTTTATTCGTGGCGCATTGAGCACATATTGATATATATAGCAACACCACCGTGTGCAAATTGGTGTTTTTTTTAGTAGATGGATGTGAATATATAAATATAAATATAAATATATATATATATCATTTGCACTGATGAAGTACAAAAAGAAGAATAGAGTCCAGATGTGAAGTTAGAGTTAGAACAGAGATATATGTGTATATATAAAAATGAAATAGAACGATGATTGTACTAATATAAGTTAAATTTCGACGAAGTAGGTAATAGTTATACACAGAGATATCATGAATCGTCACGATGAAGTTGACAGGGCGAGTAAAGTAAGGTAGGCAGTAAGGGGAGGGGGGCATTATGTATGTATACGATAAGGTAAGCTAACAGAATCCACTCGCGCCTTTATACAAAAGGGGTCCGGATATATGCAAGAGAAGAATAGAATAAAGAGAATGTTGAGCAGAACAGAGGTATATAAACCACAAAACAAACCTGTTCTGTCTAACGAGCACCAGCACCAGCAACAGCAAGCCTAGCAAAACGCCTCAATCAACATATAAGGCAGAATAACCACACAAGCCGTCCAAAAGACGAAGATGCACCGGATCAGTGCAAGCGGCAGCGCGTAGATCGGTGACTCGCGGATAATCATCCAGAGGGAGAGGAAGGCGACTGTGAAGAAGTGTGCGAAGAGGACTTGAGGCTTTTTGAGCATACCGCCGAGAAGACTGACGGGTTGGTTGTACATTCCCATTTCGAAATACCGGAAGCAGCCGCGTTGGAGGGCTTTGAGGTTGTCGTCTGGAGAATAAGGATTAGATGGGGTTATGGAAGGGGAGAGTGGGGATTGGGATGGGACATACCATCTGCAGCGAAGAGAGAGTATAGAGCTTGAGCGAGGACATTGATGACCGATGCGCCCATCTTCCGGCGCCAGTGAAATGCGGAGAGCTGCTTGAGGACGAGTGCGGAGTCGCTTAGCTTGGGCACTTTCTCTGGGCTGAGCAGGTCGCGGAGGATAACGACGTCGTTCAATGCGACGGTCATTCCACCGCCTGTTAGAGGATGCCGCATGTTGAGGGCATCGCCTAGCACTATTAACCCGGGCGTTTTGTTTGTGGCGCTGGGCAGGAAAGAGTTCGGCATGGACCGCAGTTGGTTCTTGTCTAATGCGGCGGCGAATGAGGGCTGGATGGACTTGGGGAGGGAGGGAAGGACGGTGTTACGAAGGTGGCCCTTGACTCCGCCATTTTTGACAGACGCCGAGGGTAGATTTTCTGGGATATCGCAGAGGATTCGAGTTTCGTGCGTTCCGATCTGGTAGACGAGGATGGGCGGGCTATTAGGATTCAAGAGGACATGACCGTAGTGAGGCTGGGGCAGTTCCGCATCGATGAGCTCCAGGCCCCAGAACTTCGACCGGACTTTGGGCGTATAGGGGTGATACTGTTTTCGAAACTTGGAGGCGTACCCGTCCGCAACGACGGTGACTTGACCGAAGTAGCAATCCTTTTTCTCCTTGGTCACGCACTCCACCCCAAGAACCTGCTTGTTTTGCGAGAATGTGATCAAGTCTGTGACCTTTGTTTCGACGAGTGTGACATTGGGGCACGCCCGGGCAGCTTCGCGCAGCTTCATCACGAACCGGCCATGGTGGAATGAGCGGCCCTCTGGTCGCGACGCTCCGGGACTCTGAACGGGGTACGGAATTGTGACGGGCCTGCCCAGGTAGGAGACGTAGTACCCCTCAGTCGGGATGGCCTCGATACCCTCTAGACAATCCCGCAAACCCAATTGCTCGAGGGCATTGACGCCGCCAGGCTGCAAGAGTTCGCCGACGATGCGGTCGGGCTCCTTGAGCGATTGTTCGAGCAGGAGGACACTCCGCCCCTGGCGCCCCAATGCGACGGCCAGCGCGCACCCTAACACTCCAGCACCCACTATCACGACGTCGGCATCATGATGTACTCGTCTGCGAAGCTCTGCGGCGTCCGAAAGTTTCGAGGCGTGGCCGTTGGTATGGCCGTTGGCGGTAGCGGTGGCCATGGTGGTGGCGGAATGAGAAATTCAAAGAGTCGGCGGAAACAGCAGGATTGAGGACGCTCGGGAGGTTCTGCGCATATTCGGGTCGCAGAGTCTAGATTGACCGAGAGAAGGACGGAGAATGGAGAAAGCCTAGCGAGAGTGCGATCTTTAAGAAAGTTTGAAGGTTAAGGGGTGTGGAATTGGATGGTGCGGATGCGGTGGTGGACTGGTTGTTCCTGGCGGCGCTCCAGAAGGCAGAAGTGGCCTGACTCTCCACAGCTATAGCAACGATGAACGTACGATAATTGCAGTCTGGCTGTTATTGACCCATCTGCAGGTCCCTCGAGTACGGTGTAGATAGCAGCACAGTCGAACTCCGAAGATGAAGAAAATGCCTGCCAAGCAATCACATGCAAATGCTCGCTAATATACAGATTCTCATAGTAGATACAGTAGTATACATCTATACGTCTAGTAAAAGTCTTCTTCATCCACGGGCACGTCCTGTCCACGGCACGTAATCTCGTTCCATCGAGCCATACACATTTCCTTGTCGTGGCCGATTTCATCGATGCGCCCTAGCACTCTTTCCAGCTCGTACTCCTCATCCCATCTTTCAATCAACTGAGGAAGCTCCGTAGTCCAGATGAACTTCCAAGTCCCGCGGCCTTTGATCTCCCGTCGGAAGGATTGCTTGAACTTAGGAATAACCCTCAACTTTGCAAATTCAGGAGCGCCGCTGCTCTTCCCACGAAGGACGGTGGCAGCGTAATCAAGAAGATCTAGCTGAATTCCCATTCTGACGCGCTCTTGGTGACGCATCTTTCGAGCCTCCAGTTTGCGGCGGACAGCAGGTAAGAGTCGCTCAACTTCAGCGACAAAATCTGCGTTGAGTGCGCTACCTCGAGCAATAGCGGTGAGGATACACCAGCGCATCCCGTACATATTGTTCCTTGCCGCAAAGGCACGTATGAACATCTTCATGCAAACTCCGTCGAGAGCCTTGAGCCGTCCGTATTTTGACATATAGACCGACACAAGTAGATCAATAGCCAGCTGCGGTCGATCGGACGCAATAAGACGGTGGCTCGTTGAGGCGGTAATATGGTGTTTGACCACCATCGTGTTTCTCACCCAGCAAAGTTGGTAAAAGCGGAAGATTGCCATCTTGATGACTTCTGCTTCTGAGGAGGGTTCCATGGTTTTGATCTGACGGAAGAATATAGGTAGCATATGATACCAATCATCTTGAATCAGAGCTCGGGCCTCGTCAAGCCCATGTTCAAGTAGTGTAGCAATGAGAGCAAGCTCAACCTCGAGCGGCTTGATGTGTTTACCGTTGTCTCTCGCACGCTGAAACCTTGCCAGGGCTTCCGTCATGTTACCCACATGCATGAAGTAAATCATTACTTTGTTCAATCTCTGGAAGTGATCAACGCCTCTCGTAGGCTGCGTTATTTCGTTCAATGTGCGTTTATGCCATTCATCAGGGAATTCTGCACCCTCCACAACGCGTGCTATCTTTTCTTCAAATGAGCGCCGGTCGTGACCGAGAAGCTTCTGCGAAGCAGTAGCCCTCATGTGCTCCTGTCGCGCCGCCTTCAGCATCTGCCAGAAGCCCACTGGTGATTCCTCAAGGGCCGCTCGACGCCTGAGCAGCGTATCCAGAAACTCATTGTCGTTGATGTTGACCTTCCACCCACGTTGACGGGCCATGTCCATGAACTCGGGAACCATAGTCTCGTCGCCCTTTTCGACAATTGCCTCAAGTATGTGGTTGTAGAGAAGTTGATCGGGATTGATCTCGAATCTGTCGATGTGACTATAAATGAAATCCCGAATCTCATCGCTAGTATGTGCCGGCCAATATTCAAGGAAAACACGGTCAAAGACTCGAACAAAGTCTACTTTCTCCTTCGTCAGACCAAGATCATGCATTTCCTCAAACCGTTCGTTCACGGCTGCCCAATCGCACTGTAGAGCTTTGCCATATGCCAGATAACCCTTCGTCCAACAAATAGGTGTGATGCAGTATGTCGTTGTCATCTCGTGCACTAGAGCTTCGGCATCAGAGAATTTGCCGATTTCAACATATGCCTTGAGCATTGGGGTGACTATCTTTGCAGTGACGTTCTTATCCAAGCGTCGAAGCATGGTCAGCAGTTTCCAGAACTGGGAGTTCAAGAGCTCAATGCTCCTAGTTTTCTTCCACAAGCCGCCAAGATACGCAGCACATAGACCGCAGTCCCGGTCGAGTGACAGATTCCTCGTGAGAAGCCACTTCGCGCTTGTAAGTCTGCGGGACTCGATCAAACAGCGAAGTACAACGTCTAACAGGATTGCTGGAAGTGTGAAACTTTCCCTGTGGCGGAGATAGATAGTCGCAGCCGACTCTATGCAGCCTTTCTTTGCCAACGTGATAATTAGAATCTTCCACATTGTTGGTGACACTCGGTCCACCTCTTCCAGACGTTCGAAGACACTTCTTGCGATAAACACATTGCCTTGTCTGCAATTCAGGTAAAATGCCTGGAGAGCGGCCTCCCTTCTTTCGGATGATATGCCTTTGACAGAGGCTGGATGTGATTCCAGGAATATTTGAGCGGCGTCAATGTACTTCCTTTTGCCGAAAAGCTCTCGCATGCGCATGCAAAGCGCGTCTTGCTCCTCGAGAACAGATTCCACTTTGTTACCTACTGTGGCAGTAGGTGACTCCGAGTCGGCGTCCCGAACAGCATATAGCGATTCAAGGTTGGGTAGAGGCGGTGGGGAAGGGAGTAATTGATAACTGTCTGACTGCAGAGGCTCGATTTTTCTCCCCCTGACTTCGTTTACGAAATCTATAACCTCCATCGAGGCCCTATCATTAGAATAAGGGCGGGTTGTGACTGGCGACCTGGCATTGTCTCCCAAGGGAACATAAGAACTTCCTTCGAGAGCACTGTTCGGGTCGGTTGCGGTTCCCAAGCTTCGTGATCTTTTGGCCTTCTTCTCTTCCTCCCTCCACGCTTCAAGGCTCTGGAACTCGCCTGCTTCCGCCGCCTCCATCATGAGGGAGAGCCGCCTGGCCGCGGACGTTGCATCGTACCGGGGAGCAGAAGTCTGGATAGCTCGCTTGTTCTCAACAATGCGCTCTGCAACAGAGACGCGCCGGTTAACGTCGTATGTGATAGCGGCGACCGTACAGAAGCTCCCCACTGTTGAACCAGCGAGGGCGAGCCTCCGGAGCACTCGAAGGGCGTTTCGAGAGGGTACGACCGGGGGTCCGGGGGGAGACATAATGTTGAGTCCACCGCAACCAGCGAGCGGCGTGGTTGGATATCACCGAATGACCATAGAGGGTAGGGAAATAATGA
Source organism: Aspergillus undulatus (assembly GCF_047715775.1). Lineage (NCBI taxonomy): Eukaryota > Fungi > Ascomycota > Eurotiomycetes > Eurotiales > Aspergillaceae > Aspergillus > Aspergillus undulatus. Next base: position 757,205 of record NW_027396608.1, read on the forward strand.
GACCGGTACGACGGCGGTAATATCTAATTCGTCAGTTGGCTCAATTGGCGATGATACGGTCCAAGATTATTTTCGGGGTTGCTCTCCGGAAAGTTTGCAGCAGTCGGCGCAGTTGGTCTTTTTCGGCACCCGTACTTAAAGGTCCATAGGCTAGGCTCCCGGATCAACCCATATCCTTGCTCTTAGCGCCGTTGGAAGAGATCATGCAATACGTTTCAACTACGAAGGATTACGGAACTACTCTGCCTAACCATGCTAATGATTGTGTAATAATACAGGCTGTTGTAATTGGAAGGTATGTAGAAGCTAAAGTGCTCTATTGTACAAGAGAAGCGAGTTTTTCGCCGGCGAAAAACTTCTTCTGTTCGAGACACCTTTCGCTCTTGCAGCCTTGACAGCGAAGCGTCATTTGTCGAGAACAGGGTTCCTTCTTGCGCAGATGGTCGCGAGCTAAGTCCGCGAGGGCTTGGATGAAGATTGGGTTCCCGTTCAAGCTTTCGGCACGCTTGACTCCAGGGGAATTGGCTTCTTCCATCACTTCGAGATCCAGCTCGTACAAGGTCTCAATGTGGTCGCTGGTGAAAGCGATTGGGACGAGAATGAGATCTGTCTGGCCTCTCTTCACGTACTCCTGAACTGTGTCGCTGGTTTGAGCGCCGAGCCAAGCGGATGGTCCGACTTGGGACTGCCAGCACAATCTATAAGGATTGCTAAAGTTCAGCCTCTGCATTACCGCGTGGACAGTAGCAGCGACCTCTGCTGGGTATGGATCACCTGGAAGGTCTGCATTAGCCGTGCGGTCCCTGACTTGAGAGAAGAGCCATCTTACCTCTGTTGACCACGCTCATGGGCAAACTGTGAGCTGAAAACAGCAACACCACGCTGTCTCTCTTTTCCTCGGGGTATGTCTTGAGTTGGTCTTCGATATTCCTAGCGAATGCCTCAACTAGGCCTGGGTGCGTAGGCCAGCGGTCAATGACGCTCCATTGAATAGCCCCTGTCGGTTCCACGTCGCCATTCGCACGCTTCCTTTCCAGCCGGTTCCTCCATTTCCACAGCTCGTTCAGTGAGCTACCCGTTGTAGAACAAGAATATTGAGGGTATTGTGTAAACGCGACAGCACGACCGCCTTTGCCGTTGCCGAAACCGTCCGCTAGTAGCTGAGCGTACATCTCCTCCGTTAACGGCGCCGCATATCGAAAGGCTACGTAGGGTTTGTGAGGAGCCGACTCGGGGTTGAGTTTATCTAGCAATTTGCACATCTCTGTACACTGGTACTCGGACCATTTTCTGATCGGCGAACCCCCTCCGATGTCCGAATATTGCTTTTGGATCTTGGGCGTTCTTCTCTTCGCAATGAGTGGACCTAGGTAGTTTTGGAGGCGACCCAGGGGTATTAAGTCTCCATCGGCCTATGATACCGACAAGAAAGTTAGAGACTGCTCCGAGCCAGGTATAGTAGATGGACAAGGACGCACGAATAGTCTGCTTAGGAAATCCTCCACTTCACCAATTGTCGAGGGACCACCCATGTTTAGGAATACCATTGCGGTCGGCCCCTTGGACCCCGTTGCATCTTGAGTAACTGGCGGTACAGTTGTTGCGAAACCACGTCGCCGTTCTCCGTTATACCCCTGAGGGATGCGAGCTATCGGCCGCAGCAATTGCTGCTGAAGAGGAAAGGTGCGTCGCAGAGCCATAACCGTAAGGCCAGCCTGCCAGTAACTTGTCTCCGGGCGGTGCGCGTGAAGATCAAGTTTACAACGGGGGTATCGGCTTGTAAAATATCCGTGCAGAAGATGAAATAAGAAAAGGTGAAGAGAGTGAGCTGTGCAGTTCCTTGATTATGCGGTTCGACAATTCCAGCCGGCATCATGACGGAGCTCACTCGGCTTTTCCTCGATCGGCCAATCACAGGAAAGCCGGGGTCATCAGCCAAGGCGCAATCACATGATCTTCGTGTCTCCTCCGCGTCCGTCCCGACGGAGAAACGCGTGCCCGGGCCCGCGTAGTGTACCTAGGATAGGCAGAACAACGTCACCCCCGCCCGCGCCACCTTCACCACCTAGAAGAGCTGGGGGGGGCCCCCAATCCTCTGTCCTCACACTCACACAACCCTCAGATTCCAACTCCTACAGCATGGCTGATGATAATGTCTATCGCGGAGGTGACGAGCCGGAGGAGGAAGAGGAGGAACTGGACGAGACGGTATAGGTCGCTATCTGCTTATCGCATACTGAATTATCGCCGCTGACATGTGAGCAGAGTTACAAGACAGTGAGAGATGCCGTCCTTTTCGCCATTGAAGTCAGCGACTCCATGCTCCAGCCCCGTTCATCCTCAGACCCGAAGAAACCCCGCCAGGAATCGCCTGTCACTGCTGCCTTGAAATGCGCATACCACCTCATGCAGCAGCGAATCATCTCCAACCCTCGTGATATGATTGGTGTCTTATTTTATGGGACAAAGAAATCGAAATTCTACGGCGAGGACGAGAACAGCCGCGGTGACTTATCATATCCCAACTGCTACCTCTTCACGGACCTTGACGTTCCTTCGGCGCATGAGGTGTTGGAATTGCGGTCGCTGGTTGAGGATGAAGATAAGGCCAATGATGTACTTGTACCCTCGGAAGAGCCCGTATCCATGGCCAATGTACTGTTCTGTGCCAACCAAATATTCACCTCAAAGGCTCCGAATTTCCTATCTCGTCGGTTGTTCGTGGTCACCGACAACGATAGCCCCCATGACGACAACAAATCCCTCCGCTCTGCGGCGACCGTCCGAGCAAAAGACTTATACGACCTCGGTGTCATAATTGAGCTGTTTCCAATCTCAAAAATTGAACATGAGTTTGACACCTCCAAATTCTACGATGTAGGTACAATCTCTTAGCCCCGTAAGGCTTGATCACTAACAAGGGGTAGGATATCATCTACAAAGCCTCGCCAATGGATCCTGAGGCTCCTACTTACCTCAAACCTGACTCGAAGACAACGGATGCCAGTGACGGAATATCATTACTCAACGGCCTCTTGTCAAGCATCAAATCCAGATCTGTACCGCGCCGCGCGCAGTTTTCGAACATTTCCTTAGAGCTTGGACCGAGCTTCAAGATTTCAGTGTCTGGCTATATTTTATTCAAACGCCAGGAGTCGGCAAGAAGTTGCTATGTCTGGCTTGGTGGAGAGAAACCACAGATTGCGAAGGGAGTAACTACACAGATAGCGGATGATTCAGCTCGAACTATCGAGAAATGGGAAATCAAGAAGGCATACAAATTTGGTGGAGACCAGGTTACATTCACTCCTGATGAGCAAAAAGGCTTGAAAGACTTCGGCGAGCCGGTAATCCGAATCATTGGATTCAAACCCCTCTCCGCCCTTCCATTCTGGGCCAACATCAAGCATCCACTGTTCATATACCCTTCAGAGGAAGATTACGTTGGGTCAACGCGAGTATTCTCTGCTTTGTACCAGAAGCTCCTGAGGGATCAAAAGGTCGCGCTTGTCTGGTACATCGCACGCAAGGCTGCTGGTCCAGTCATTGGTGCAATGATGGCCGGCGAGGAAAAGGTTGATGAGAACGGTGTTCAGAAATTCCCTCCAGGATTATGGGTCATACCGCTTCCTTTCGCAGACGACGTTCGACAGAACCCTGAAGCTACCCTTCAAGTTGCGCCAGAACCACTTATCAATCAAATGCGAAGAATCATCCAACAATTACAACTCCCAAAGGGCGTCTATGATGCCCAGAAATACCCAAACCCATGTAAGTGCATTCCTATACTTCACGCTGAACGTCAGCGCTAATCGATCAATCAGCACTCCAATGGCACTACCGCATTCTACAAGCGCTTGCGCTAGACGAAGATGTCCCCGAGAAACCAGACGACAAAACACTACCCAAATACCGACAAATCGACAAGGTAAGCATGCACCTCTACTAATCGTATGAATTCACAAGCTAACCCGTGCGCTCCAGCGCGCCGGCGACTACGTCCTATCCTGGTCGGACGAGCTCGACAAACAATACGCAACAATAGCAGCGAAAGCCCTCAAAACCAGCGCACTCGCCAAAAGACCCTCAAAGGGCAACGCCGCAGACAAAGCCGGCCCGCCCGCAAAGAAGGTCAAGGCTGAGGACGGCGACTCCGGCTCAGCGAACATCCAGGATGAAGTCACGAGCCATTATCAGAAGGGAACCCTGAATAAGCTTACGGTTGCTTCTCTTAGGGACTACCTCGCTTCTCAGGGCCGGTCGACGGCTGGTAAGAAGGCGGAGCTTCTTGAGAGGGTGGAGGAGCTTCTGGAGTCGAAATGATGAGGGCAAGGGGTTGTGCTACACTGTAATCTACAGTTTTGTTGTCGTGCAGGTTACGACTCGACTTTGAATCATGGAATGAACCAATTAACAGATGCTTCTATGCGGTCTGGAAGGAACCTCTTAGACCTGTATCGTACTCGTACTGGCTACGAGGAAGGCGTAAGCCCTAACCCTCTTTAGGACTCGTCTAATCGTCATCGAAGCTCCCACTCGCATGATGTATCATACCGGGGATGTGGACTACCTATTCCTCGGATATACATTGGATATCAGATTATAGGAATTGGAATGCGTTAAGTTTCTGCGTTGATGGTTGGGGAATGCAACTATCTAGCTCATGGCGAAAATATATATCCCATGACAAGCAACCCGCAACCGTCACCAAATCGATCCTCATTGGGATTCTTATCAGTCAACATCGAGGACTAAGTGACGATTTCGATGATAAGCTTTGAGGTTTTGATCATTTCCATCTGGGTCCAGTTCGCTCCTCGCATTTACGGAAAAAGCAGAAGCTTTTCTACTAGTTGAACCATAGTAGCGAGTGCCCTCAGTGCATGACAATAGAAGCCGTCCATGAAACCGTCTAATCTATAGACTCTATATAGATCTTAGCTAATTTCGCCGGTTGTCATCCGTTGAAGTATAACAAGAGGGATATCGTCATAAAAGAAATACAGACGCCTAAAATGCTTTGCACAGCAAATAATGTCCCAGGGTAGATGATGAACGGGACAATGGGAAAGTTCGAGAAGAACTTGGTCAACTTGGTATAGGTAGTCGTGGTGCCCGCACCAGTCTCAGCATTGCCCGTATACTTGGCAGTAGCAGAGCTGTTCGTCAGGACAGTATACAGATTCCTTGCCGAAAATAACATGCCATAAATATTCCATCACCCGTCCGCTTTTAGCGTCGGTCTTATCCGTATCAATCACCCACTGTCGAATCTTGATGTAGTCTTCGAGAGGTCGTTGGAGGACCTGATCTCGTGACACCGCGAACTGCGCACAACATGCAGCGCCGACTTCGGTGGGTATTTGCAGGTATTTGGATTTCTTGTCGTGGCGATTGTGAGGATCGTCTCCGTTTGTGGCAAGGCTTGTCGTTGAGTTCATAGGTGGCGTGCTAGTTCCCTCGAATACCTCTGTCCAGACAAGTTCGGTGATGTGCGGGTTATGCAGCTGTGTTGCGCGGCAACCTGGGTTCTGATTGCAACGGAGATTGACGTAGCCGTTGCGCTGGACGAAGTCAAGCTGCAGTGACTGAAGGGCAATAACATTGTCATGCAGGGGGGCATCTACGTGCCAAGCCATCAGAAACCCGGCGCGGTGCGAGTGGATGAAGGCGATTGTAGATGGGAGGTGATCGTAGTGATCTATGATGTAGGTGAGGTATGCCATGGACTCGTGGCCTTTGTTGATCGGTGTCGTGAGGCGATCGCTATCGGAGAGTGTGGCCTTTGATGGGTTGACCGTGTAGATAGCTCGCTGCCAGCTGCAAATATTTGTTAACGGCATACTTCGTAAATGCGAAAGGAACGTACTCAGGAAGTTCCTCGTGAACCCAGTTTACCGGTTCCTCTTCGAGTCTTGCCATGACAATGGCTTTGTCCTCGATATACCCATCGTATGGAGTCCATTTGCTATGGTAGGGGCTGCTGCTGCTGCTTAACCAGTCGGTCAAGTAGGTACCTGCATGGTACTGATCGCCGAGGTCTGCGAAATGAGCTCCAAGGAGGTATACCGGGATGGAGAGCAGCAATGAAAAGCAGAGTGCGATGCGATAGGCGCTCTTCATCATGAATCTGAATGTTAGAGAGGCCCGGCAAGGTGGATCAATCTGTCGCCAAATAAATGCATCTGCAGAAGCTTCTGCGGTTGTGAAGACCCAAGGGTGAGCTCCAACCTAGCGAAGCAGCAGGAACAGATGAGCTGAATAGCGCAAAATGAGCGACAAGATGGTACAAGAGACTGAAGGAACGGCCTTCCTGCAGGGGTAGTAGAAAAGAGAAAGGGTCCAACGTCGACATCTTTCTGGCATTGGAGCAGACGTGGACTATCAGAGGGTCAGGGGAACGGCTCCATTGACAGGTCACTTGTCTCAATTAACAGGCCACTAAGCCTAATAAGACATTCATCATTTAGCGTTCAAGAGCTCGTAATTACTTGACTAGGATTAGTGGCCTGTAGAAGAAGAAGCGTCCTGTGGATGAAGCCGTTTCCGGGCCAGGGCCAATACCCCTCCGGAGAAGAAGGCCGGGGAGGCAATCATATCCCCCAAAAGAGCTATCATGACGCGGGTTGGAGGACAAAGGCCTTCAATTGGTTGGTTGTCGGGGGTTGACTCCGTGAACCTGAGAGACACTATGGAACCAGAAGAAGCGAAAGTGGGGAACCTGCTGATATGCCACGCGTTTGACCCGCAAGTGGCACCCTAACCACGCAAATAACGCCTGTCAAGGGCTTGAGCGGCGGCATATTGCCATATCCAGAGTTCGCTTGTGGGCTAAGAAGCCATACTAGGCCCTTCCCCGTGGCTGAGACTTTTGGTGGAGAAGCTTAGGACGCGGATTGTTAGAGGTCCTTGACTCAGAAACTGGTGCCTGCTTCAGATCAGGAGACATCAGACTGCGCATTGGAAGGTTCAGCGATGAAGGATGTCGTGAAAGAGACCACATATGTCGATGCGACATTGCACTGTTCTGAGGATAGATAGAAAGGAGGTGGGGGGTCGCAATCTGGCGTAAGAACTTTAAGTCGAGCTAGGGTCCAAAACCCAAGGATCAGCACGTGCCGCGATCAAGTTGGATGACGTATCGCGAGACATCTTCCTGCTCATTTGCTCAGGGGTAGTTTGGGAAGCTGATCAAGTGGCTTGTCTAGCGGCAGCCTGCTGCGGCATTTTTGTATTTCTCTAGAAATGTCCGTACTTCGTATACGGTATATAGACTAATTTACATACTTCGTTGCAGTCATGAACTTTCCGCCCCTTCGCCCTCATCCTCTTCACTGCTAACCTCCTCCCCATCTGCAATAGCCTGTTCCCGCCGTTCTCGCGCACGCTCCCTCTTTTTCTCGAGGAGGCTGTTCAACTTCTTGGCAACGTTGAAAACCCCACCAGTCCCAGCACCGCAGGCGGCACAGGATGGGTTCTTGCGATACCGCTGCAGAGCACAGGACTCGCAAAAATAGTGCCCGCATTTTGTGACAATGGGATTCTGGTACGGCTTCTTGCAGATGATGCAGGCGAAAGGGATGTTTTCGAGTTCCTCCTCGTCATCGTCTTCATCGCCGCCAGTTTTGCCGCCCCGTTGCGATACCACTTTGCCGCCTAGATTCTTGCCTTTCGTGGTGACATCCCAATCGCGATCTAACTCCCAGCCCTGCTTATAATCCTCGCGCATATGACTGAACTTGCAAGAATCGCCGAAACCACAGTACCCGGTAAGTTTGTAGTCCTTGCAAACATCGGGCGCATAATCCATAAATGTCACTGTCCGCACATTGGTAGGCGCTTTTATGGGACCGAATTGTTTTGTCGGAGCGTTGGGATTCTTCTGAATAAAAGACTGGTAATTGGCAGCACCCTTGTATGTGCCGTCCGGCGTAGACTCGGTCGATGCCTCTGGGCGAGCTCGTGTTGCACCTAGGAGGTTCTTCTCATTCAACTCATCATCGTACCAGTTGGAATGTTTAGTGGCGTCGTTGGAGGAGGTAAGAGGTAGAGCGGCGGCGGCGGCGGCGGGCTTATCGGAAGTATTTGTTCGTCGCGCATTCGAGGCTGAAGACGCAGACACAGCTGCGCTCTTTCGGCGCCTCTTGACCCTATGGCCTTCATCATCGGAGGTGAAACTGGAGTCGGAGTCCGCATCGGGCGGTGGGGATTCAGGCTTCTTGCGGAAATTGCCTTTCTTGACTGAGCGCTTTTTGAAAGCGACCGAAGGCGCTGTATCTGCCATATTGAGCTTGCGAAAGGAAGATTGCGTTGTAATGAGAAAGGTTGGTTCCGAACTTGCACTGCTTGACTTAACACTGATGAGTGGCGACCCACGTGATGTAGATGTCTCATCACGTGCAGTTCAAATCAATTTGCCTACGTAAGCAAGGCAAACTGATCCAACACATGTCAGTCATGTGATCTAGGCTTTCTAGTTGATAACTTGTTTTGTTGTGGTGTCAGTGTGGGTTTCTGGCTGCTGTGCCTGAGCCTTGTGAGTTGTCTTCCCTCAACGCGTTGGTTGACGGCCAGTAACCTTATTTTCGTTCCATTGTTCGAGCTGTTCGGAACCGAAGCCATGAATAATAATGCGCTTTGTAGAGCTATCCAGACATTCAGAGTAGACTGTCATGAATGAATCGCTCCTCCAATTTCATGCCATGTATCAGATCGATTAGTGTAGACTAGTTCTCCAGCAGGCGCTTCTGCCCACATCTGGCCCTGTCTCAGCCTCCCATGGGAGCCCTGCCTAACTGCTAAGGCTGCGTACCTCGTCTTCCGACTCTCGCGCTCTCATCCTTCCTCTCTTCTTCGTCTCTCGCCCAACGAGCGTTCTCGTCTCGTTGTCCAACTGGCATCAATTCCTATACTCGTTCTCTTATACTATTTCCTCACACTCTCTCTTTTGTCCTTTCTTTCCTTACTATCCCTTGTTCTGTGTTCGTCATCTACTTTACCTTAATTCCTTCTCTTTTTCTTCACTTTTCCCGCCTTTCATTTGTCTTTCCTTGACATTTTGATTCCTTTGATCAACCTTAATTTTTTTGAAGCTGCTGCATGGCGCGGTAGCTGATTTCCTGCATCCGCATTGACCCGTGCCATACCGGTTTGTTTTTGTTTTGCAACCAGGCCTAATCGCCACGACTGTAGCTTTGCTTGAGCGAACGTATTGTCCCCTCCCGTGGTTGGCCCGCATCCCGGTCGCACGCACTCCCAAGGTTAGCCTACGACCACCACAACGCGTTTGTTGTCGTCCCTTGGGTCGCTCCCGAGCGGCTTTTCTGTTCATCCTCATCATTTTGCCTGCCCGGTTACAGAGCGCAAGTCGCGTTTCATTTCTTGCTGCCACGAACTTATAGCTTCCATCGACAGTTCGCGCTGCCTTTTCCGAGTCGACGACTGATACGGCCAAACTTAGCGGATTACTCACCGACCGACAGCGGTACTAAATCGAGCCCGATCTACCACCGCCATTCCCCTCACCCGAGTCCGACAATCATCGTGAATCATCAGTCGCTGGTCGGCGCACACCAGGACCGTACTCGGAGGGTACCGAGAAATCCTAGACGCGAGGATTGGACGTAAAGTCGAATGATGACTGTGGTTTGAAGCCGGAACAAAGAACGAGCGAGGCGACGAGTTTACGGACCCCTTACTGCAGACAGGTCGTGGTTTCCTAGGAACCAGGGCTATCTGTGAACCTAAATTTTGAAGCATGGAGGATTCTGGTAGGATGTCCATGATGGATGATCCTTTCGTTACCCAGCCCGAAGGGGCGCCGAATGCCCAAGATGCGAATCGATATTCATCCTTCGACGCGCAACTATTCAGCCTGGACGCATCTTCGCCGGCGCAAGCTAAAAGAGCTCTCGAAGCCCATCTCGCGGAAACCGAGCGCCGCCTCGAGGAAGCGTCCAAGTTGGGCACCGCGCTCGTCGACCAACGGAGGGAACTCGAGGAGAAGCTGAAGGAAGTTGAGCAACAGCAGGAGGAGGGCCAGATCGGACAAGATCTCCGCCGGAAACTTGCTGATTTGGAGCGCGAGTATAACGAAATTGGTCAGGAGACGGCGCGAGCCTTTCTAGCCCCGAAACGCCTTGCTGGTGGGGATGATGGGCATATAGGAACACCGTCTTTCGACCAAAAGGTTTGCCTGCTTTATTACAAGTAATACAATATCTAGCTAACCTGATTCTTTTCACGTATAGTCGCCGCTAAGTCCAGCTTTGTTCGCCGGCCAAGCTACCAATTCGCCGAGCAAGGTGAGCGTACCGTCGCGGAAACAACGAAACCAGCCATCGAGCCGCGTTCATGATATCGAGTTTGCTACCGAGATTTCCACCTCTTTACTTGCCCAAGTCCGCCAACTCCAGTCGCTTTTGGCCGAACGCGAGGATGCATTGAAAACCGTGAACCTGGAAAAATCGCGACTAGAACTGGAGGCAGAAGGATATGCTCAACGAATCCGCGCTTTGGATGAGAGCGAGGAACGGTACAAGGATGAGAACTGGGCTTTGGAAACGAAGACGCACGAGCTTATGGCCGCCGTGAAAGAGGCTACGGACCGCGAAAGTAAACTCAACAGCAGTTTAGGGTCGGTTGCTGCCGAAAAGAGCGCGATGGAGCGCGAGCTGGAGGATCTGAAACAAGCGAACGCGAAACTAGTTGAGGACCAAACGGCCACCCAAAAGGCAAATGACGCTGAGATCAACCTTTTGCGCAGAAATCTCACCGCAGGAGATGCTGAGAAACTCGCGCTCCAGCGGAAGCTCGAGGATATGAACACCCAGAACCAAGAGCTCGCAAAGGCAGTGGCGATGCGGCTACGACAATACGAAACCGAGACCACTCGCGAACCCGTCCGCTCGCGCGATTCCGACGACGATGATCAAGCAACACCAGAAAACTCACCCCCGCCGTCGCCGAACAAATTCACACCTCGCCACAACCATCTTGAGACAGAGACTCTGCGCAGCTCGCTTGGCCACGCCCATCGCATGATCCAAAACTTGAGAAGCACTGTTCACCGTGAGAAGACTGAAAAAATCGAACTCAAGCGAATGCTTCAGGAGGCTCGAGATGAGGTTGAGCAGCGCCGCCGCGATTCGACTGCCGCGAACGGAGCAACCAACAAGCGCCAGAAGACGAAGGCTGACAATACCCGCAAACCTGCACGACCGGACTTATTGGGAGCTGGCAGAAAGAAGGCCGAGGTCGAGATTCATGACTCAGACTGGGAAGACGGTGCCGACGTCAGCCCATTGCACAAAGCTGCCAACAAGTCTCGCGATCATCGGGATGACCCGTCGACTGATGAACGCAGTGATGCTTACCAGACTGCGACAGAGGCTGACGATCCGTTCGAGACTGCCAACGAGAGGGAACCTACGACTGAAAGTGAAGCCTTCCAGACCGGCGTGGAGAGCATGGCTGGCGAGAGTGATAGCGATGAGCTTACGGAAACTGAAGATCGTGTCAATAGGACTCCGCGCGAACGGGTCTCCTCTCTGACTATGGCCAAGGCTCGTGAGCGAACATCCTACTACAGCACTGCATCTACGTCTGCCGATGAGGACGACAGTGAAGATCCCGGCACGCCTTCTGCTACCCACTTCTCAACCCCTCAATACCGTCTGCGCAAGAAGAGGAGCGTTGTGCGTAAGAGCCGTTCCTCGAGAGAGACTTCATTGGGTTTCGATAGCCGCCCCTCGAGTTCGCGAGAATCTCCCGCCACAAGCTTCACGCGAGAATCATCCGCGCCTCCAGAAGGTCAAAGTCTCTTTGCGGAACTTGCCGAAGCTGATGGTGATGAGGATGAAGATGGTAACTTTGGCCCACCGATCGAATTCGACACGGAATCTCCTACCACCCCACGCATGATCCCGGCTGATTCCAGGAGGCCGTCCGAGATCACCCTTGAGTCTCCATCGAAGCCACCGAAACCCGTCATGGTTGACTCTGGTGTTATGACCGATCCTTGGGAACCCGATCCCTCATTAGCGTCTCAGACTAATGATGACGAGGCTGCAAGCAGTGTCCCTGCTACGCCAAAGAAGACTACAATGTCGGATGCCGGTACCGGTATGGAAGTGGTCGAGTCACCCAAGTTGGTCAATTCAGGAACCCAGTGGACGCCTCTGACACCCTATGCCAACGGCGAACATGTCTTGAGTGTACCTACGCCGCCAAAGATGGCATGGGACGGTCAAGATGACAATGAGCAACGTGGAGTCGGCATTCCCGAAACATCCAAAACGCAAATGGGATTGGATGTGTCATCCATTTCTTCTGAGGAAACCGAGCCAGTGGCTCCCAGCTTCCCCGAGATGAGCACAACGTTCTTCGTGGGGAGTACGACAGAACCGGTTGCCGCGCCTGTTCCTGATCCGCCTCAAATAGCCTTGTCGTCGATCTCATCTCAGTTTAGTGAACCAAAGTCCCCGGTTATTCCTGCTCTTCCTGAGCCCGAGCCAGCTTACGTACCGACTATGGCCTCCTCTCAGATCCTCGTGGAGGACACTGTGCCTGTTCCTGCCAGCCAGCCAGAACCCAAACCCGAACCAGTGCGTTCATTCTCCGAGCAAGGAACGAGTACAGATATCGTGGAGTTCTCTCTCTCCACTATCTCATCGGAACACACCGAGCCCATTGAACCAACTCTTGAACCTCAACCAGAAGTTGCGATTGTGGATGAGGTTGTTCCTGAACCTACTGTTCCTGAAGTGACTCTCCCTGAGTTGAGCATCTCTATTATTCCTCCGGTGTATACCGAAGCGATCGCACCAGAGGTTCCAGAGGCTGTCGTTCCGCCAATACCGCAGTTGACGTTGTCGACGCTCAGCTCGGTTGAAACGCCGCCTGTCGAGTACACACCAACAGTGGTATTCTTACCCTCGCCACCGACATTCGACGAGAACAGGCCGCCCAGTGAGGTGGCTAGCTCCTCCAAGGCAAACAAGGACCCCTCATCTCTCGTTGTCGCGGACGACAACACAGACAAGGATAGTGCCGATGAGACGGTTACTCAACAGACCGGTGCTACACTGCCATTGGGCACGATTTCTGGAAATGCGGCTCCCCGTCGTGCAAAGTCTGCCTCGTCCAACCAAGCCGACCAGGGTGCCCAGACCATCCTGTCATCCAAGCAAATAGACCAGATCCTTATGGAGCGTGTCTCCTCTCGGCCACTTTCTCCTCCCGAAAGCGACAGAGCTAAGGAATCGAGCAACTCACCTTTCGCCACGCCCAAGGCGCGTTCGCGCCCTGCTCCTCAGGCTTCGACCACTTCCCTCCACAAGAGGCCCGGAAGCGCTGCAAGCCAGGCATCGAGTGTCCAAATCCACCCTCCATTGCCCGCCGACCACAAGGAAGCCATTCTGGCAGCAGAGAAAAAGTCCATGGACCAACGTCCATCGTCTGCAGCGTCCGCTGGCTTGATGGGCCCACCACTTGCGCCAGCTTCTGCGTACAAGAATAATGCCACTCCGCGCCCACGGACACCGAACGACTCTACTCTGCATGTTGGCTCCGCCAAGACAACTACATCACGAGCTAGTATGAGACGTGATAGCCACGTGTCACGGCGGTCTTCCGTATCTTCGTTCGCATCTGAGCTGGAGGAACGGTTCAACATGGGACCCGCCCCGCCTTTTGCTCCCCAGGGATACGCTGCGGGAACCGATCCTCGCATGATCCAGGCGATTACGCAAACTATGATTGGTGAGTTCCTCTGGAAGTACACCCGCAGAGCCGTCTCTGGAGATATCTCCAACACCAGACATCGCCGATACTTCTGGGTCCACCCGTATACGCGAACCTTGTACTGGAGCGAACACGACCCGCAATCTTCTGGCAAGAGCGAAGGCCGAACCAAGAGTGTTTCAATCGAAGCTGTTAGGGTGGTAGCAGACGATAACCCTTACCCTCCTGGGCTCCACTGCAAGAGCTTGGAGATCGTCAGCCCTGGTCGTCGGATCAGATTCACGGCTACAACAAGTCAGCGACACGAGACATGGTTCAATGCACTTTCGTACCTCCTTGTGCGGAATGGTCCCGAGGATGAGGACCCTGAAAATGTTACCCTGGAAGACATTGATGAGTTCAATCCTGGATTCCGCTCACGTTCGCGCCAAACCGCACGCATGTCAGTCTCGTCAGCGCAAAGCCGTGGCACGCGGAATCTGCCCAAACAACGATCGGGCTCAGCCATGTCTCTACGCCCTAGCCAGACACCCGGCCGTGTATCGCCGGCTTATGCCCCGTCACATTACTCAGACCAAGCGAGACAGGGTTCAGGGTCCCGCCTGAGCACTCTCCTCAACACGACCATTAAGGGCTCTTTTGGACGGAAAGGTCCTGGGTATGCGGATTCCAGTGTCAATGAAGGTAGCACCCATAATCACGATAGTGAGGAGGACCTTCGACACATGCACGACCATGATGAGGACCGGCTTGAGAATGTCCGTGCTTGCTGCGACGGTAAACACGATGTCGGTTCGCTCTCAAGAACGAGCCGCTTCAGCCCTCGCGCCAACCGGATTCACTCCCATCATTAAGCCATCCCGAAGTGTTTTCATCGTGCGTTTGAAAGTATTGTGCATTAGCGGTGTTGAATTTCCACATATCGGCCACAGCTTGCCATCACCGCCGGCAAGTAGCTCCTCTTCTCGGCTCAACGGGTTTCATTTCTTTGCTGGACGGTCATCCCAGCAAGTGAGCGTCATTTACACCATTGCAACCTAAGCCTGCATATTGTTTCTGGTCATGGCCTTGCTCCATTCTGCATTTCTGCAACTTGATGTCATCTCTCTTTATTACATGTTCCATCCTATCATTTTCTGTACGAACCGTTGGTTTATTCCATCATTTCATTTGTCGATATCATATCATACTCCCATACTCATCTCCGGGCCACTCCTTCGTTATGGCCCATCGGACTCTCCTCTTACCACTTATCACCTCAACATGCTGCGCAGACATAGGCCCCTTTTGTACTTTTGATCTTGATTTCTCGACCTTGACTCTGATATTGGGTTTGATCTGATGACAGCGTTGAGTGTATCGTGCTTGTAATACAGACTATTCTTGGCTGCCTGGGTCTCTGTTTCATCTTTAGCAGGACAAGAATAGGAATCATCTTGGAGACAAGATCATGCGCTGCCGCAATTACCATTAATATGCTGGTCTACCCTTGTACAGAGATCTCTGGGTTAGACAGCTTAGTCATCCATACAATATCGATCGTCTGACCAAGGTAGAATTACAACTCCAACTCCGACTCCCACGCACACTCCTGCATATTCTTCCTCTTCTCACTCTTTTCAGACTCCCAGTTACAATGGGCGGGAATACCCTCACGACAAGGAAATGGCTCTGGGCCCTCGTCGAGCCCGCCCTCATCCTGAAGATGGCTATGTCTTGTATGTCCTGACTCCCCACCCCCACACACACTGATACTGTACATCCCTATCTATGGTATTAGTACCTCTAGGAATAAATAGATATTGGCGTAGACAGTGGGGTACCGAACTGCTTTTGTCTTGACTTGGTACTGACATTGAAGAAGAAAAAGAAGCTAATAAAAGAAACCAGACTACATCTCAACAAACATAAGAACCATGCTGAGAGGAAACATCCTTGCACCGCTTCTTAACGCCCACCAATTGCGCGATGAAGCGTTTGGGCGGTTTTGGGTAGCTTTTAGTTGTATTTCCCCCTCCACTCAAGTCTCTTTCATATTTTGAATTTCGAGTTCTGGATAAAGCTAAAAATTATGTAGCGAATCGCGAAGAACCACAAGACTCAAGCGCAAAGCCTGAGTCTGAACCGGATTCAGAATCGGCACAAGTTCAAGTCCAAGACGCCTCAGCAGCTCTATCCACCTCAACCCCAACACCAGAACCCAAAGAGGTTACATGCAGCACAGACCTAATCCCCCCAATCCTCTCGCACGCCTCCGGCGTAGTGTTAGACGTCGGCCCCGGCACAGGAACGCAAATGCCGCTCCTCAAAAGCCCCAATATCAGCGCAATCTACGGCGCCGAACCGTGTATCGGTCTTCATGCCGAACTGAAGAAGAGAGCGGAAAAAGAGGGGTTAGGGTGTAAGTATACGATTTTACCGTGTGGTGTTGAGAAAGCGGAACTTGAAAAGGAGATGGGGAAGGTCGGCCTCCGGCAATTACCTTCTCTTACGTCTGGTCCAAGTAACGCAGGAGGTGGAGAAGGCGTCTTCGACACGATAATAACAATCCGAGTCCTCTGTTCCGTCCCGGACCTATCCTCAACAATCTCAGACCTCTACACCCTCCTAAAACCAGGCGGGAAACTGCTCGTCGTTGAGCACGTTGTCAATCCCTGGAGGACAGACAAGGGATCGATTCTTGCGCGGGCCATGCAGCGTGTTTATCATGCTTTCGGGTGGCGGTGGGTTATGGGAGATTGTTCGTTGGATCGGGATACGGAGGGGGTTATTAGGGGTCTTCAAGGGGACGGGGATGGGGGGAAGGCGTGGGAGAGTGTGGATGTTGAGAGGTGGTTTGAGAGTACGTGCATGGTTTATGTTGCGGGGGTTTTTACTAAAAGGGGTTGACTTTGTGGGACGGATATAGAACTGGGTATAAGTACAGAATTGGTGATATAGCCGTATAGTCATTATAACATGATACAACGTGGTAGAGTACGTTTCAAAGCACGTCCGCCAGCAGGACCGTGCCTGATTATTCGATCAAATATGATAAACGTGTATCAAGATTAAGAAGGTCTCGGCCGACCCGGCGGCCAGAATTCGAATAGATCGAGTGCTTCTTCTGTCCAGGGACCCTGCTCCGGCCCCTGCTCGTCGCTTCTTTCCGCAATCGGATTCAGCGGGATCGTTGTGGGTAGAGGCCGCGGGTGAAGACTGCTGATGGTTGGGGGATCTGAGTATGATTTGCGAAGACCAGCTGAGCGTGGCTTATGCGCGTTTTCCATGGCTGCAGCGGAATGCTGGGCCTGTGGCAGGGAGGTTCCGGATCGTGGGAGGGATATGAGATTAGGCGGGGCGTGAGATGGTTGAGGCTGTTCGCCTCCAGAGAGGTTCGCGAAGAGTGCTGCTAGGTCTGAGTCGTTGAGAGTCTCGTTACTTGATTTTGCTATTGGCAGAGTAGGATTGCGTTCAAGACTAGCAGGTATTGGTTGGTAAGATGTAGGTTGTGAGTGGAGAACTGGGTCGTCGTCAAAGTCGTCCTCGAGAATAACGATTGGATTGCATGTTTCTTCATGTTTTACCGTGGCCTGGTGTCTAAAGCAGTCAGCCCCGGCAATTGACTTGCGGTGTGGTACATACTGACTGTGAATGCGGCCGATATATCTGCGTTCGCGTCACCGGATTTCTAACAGGCGCCCGCAATGACTCCTGGTACATCAACTTTCGGCGCGGCTTGTCACCGGATAATCGAAGTGTGTTCTTGGGAGCCTCGGCGACAGGTTGGGGAGGTATTGGATTTTGTGGACGTGACTGGGCAGTGGATCGGCTGGGAGGCACTTGAGGTTGTTTAGGAATGGAGTTGCACGCGGAGGTAGAAGGGGCCGGTGGAACTCGCGGCTTCGATGGGACCGCCGGAGACTGATTTTTAAGCTTGAAGGACGGCTCTGGATTCGTATCTGGAGCCGGTCGCCGTCGAGGAGGTGAGTCCGACAAATTGATAATGTGTGGCTGCCCATTTGGTCGACTGTTGCGCTCTGGAGACGTCCGTTGACGCTTCGCGGGCCGCTCATCTAGTTGATGCGTGCTGACGAGCCTCTGGTCGTGGCGCCGTTCGTAGGGGGAGCGTATTTGAGGAGCGGGGGTCTTTCTAATCCCAAGCAGATCATTCAAAGAACGCGAAGCTAGCTGCGATGGCCGGGGTGTAGAGCGGAGGGAGGACGGAGGAGCATCTCCTGGACGCGACGGCGATGTCTGCGATTTGTTCTTGTAAAGCTCGGAGAGATCTGTCTCTGTCTTCTCGAGTGGCTCGCAAACCTGAATTAGCACACCTTTGTCCAGCTCCAATTCATCGCCATCCTGGATTCCTTCTAGTGCTCGCCAATGAAGATCTCCGATAAAGTAGCCGGTATTGTCATAGACCATCACTCGCTTGTTGAAAGTGTGATACCGAAGGAACCCATCCTGCCAGCGTTTGGCCTTGCGGCGTACGTCGTGGGTGAAGAGACAGCGGAACTTGACAACGGGCGCGGTGCCTTGGGTTGCGGGGACGTGCAGGTTCGAGGAGCGCGGAGTTCCGGTCGGATGAGGGGCGGTCATGATGGGTGAACTGACGGCCAAAGGCTGCGTATCCGCCGCGAGGACAGCATCTGGCCGACAGAAGCGTGGTAAAGTCGTCGAAGTGAGAGTTGAGGAGAGGAAGAGAAAGACAGTCAAGAGACAAAATGATGCGGAGAACAGTGGAGCTCCTCAGGCGCCAAGGCAGCAACTGAGGCTGAGGCTCGATGCGACCAATTCAACGGCCAGAGCACTCGATTGTACTTTATTTTAGTTATGACAGCTGACTTGGCAGATTCTATCCTGCTGAAGTATATTTCCTAGCAGAGCAATGGCTGCGAGGTATTCAATAACACGCCAGGCTCCTCGAGACTGCCTTACCGATCTACAGCGCGATGTGGCGGTGGTGCAGCAGCCTGAATCCACAGCGAGTATTACTCTTGTCGCAAGCTGGACTCCTGATCTTGTCGCCTATTTAGTGAGGGACTGCTGCTGCTGGCTGCGTCATCAAACGAACGTGCGACTCTCCATGAGCCCGTTCTTTCCCTCGCCCACCACTCGCACCCTCTTGACGACTCTCTCCTCTCCGGATCTCACTTCCTCTGCAGCTCCCCGCATTTCGTGTCCCTCCCTCGCCATCCCCCAAAATGCAGTCTGTCCAGAGGCAGTTTGGCCGGTTTATGAAGCGGTCGGCCGACGACAACCAGGTGGCCCTGCTTCTCAAGGACTTTGATCAGATCGATAAACTGCTCGATAAGGTTGGCCGCCGAACCATGGTTTCCATCAATTAATTGGCATTATGACAGCTGCTAACCATTGCGACCACAATTAGATTGTTGACTCGACCAAGGCCTGGCGTGATGCCTGGTCGTCGCTCCTCACCCACCAAGATCGGATCCTCATCGAATTCGAAGGTCTCTATGCTCCCATCATCGGTTCTGCAGATCCCACCCCGTATACCCCGGTTCCGACGCCAGAAGCCACGCTGGCAAGAACGGCAAAGCTCAAGGAGGAGTATGCGGATATGGCAAAGGATTTGCTTCGCGAGTTGAGTGCCATTGATGATCGTATGATTGATCCTGCTTCGCAAGCGAAAGAGTGCTTGACCCCGTTCAAGAAGGCTATCAAGAAGAGAGACGATCGCAAGGTGTGCAGCTGAACCAAAGAGCGCGGATGCTGGAACGAGTAACTGACTGTCGATAGCTGGATTACGAGCGCCACCATGGCCGCGTTGAAACATACTCAAAGAAAGCCAAGCGATCAGAGCGTGACAATTCCGCGATGGTAAAGGCCGAAGACGATCTGGCTAGAGCCAGAGAAGTATGCGCTACCACTATCCCACTGGTACTCTACTGACAATTTCAGGACTACCATGCGGCAGACGAGCACCTGCGACAACACCTGCCACCTCTCATCAATGCAGTCTTTTCGTTGCTACCGCGTTTACTGGCCGCGCAGATCGAGATTCAGAACAGCCTCCTCGCGAACTACTATACCGTAATATACGGCTACTGCGAGCAAGAGCAGTTCCCTTACGACCCTCCACAATCATTGGACAAAACCGTCGATCAATGGGAGCAAGCTTATCACCCCGTGCAAGAGCAGATCGAGAGCTTCGCAACAATTGCCAACGGCAAGATCGTGCGGTCCAGCGCCCAAACCTCTAATGAGCGCCGGCCCAGCAACCCGCTCAGCTCGCTCAACCGATTGCGCAGCAGCAACAACGTTCCAACTCAGCAATCTCAACCTGAACATGATGCCAAGCCTTCTCTGGGTGCTCGGTCAAAGTCCTACGCATCCACCCACAGCATTCCCCCTCTGAACAAAGATACACTCCCAGGCAAATCGACCGCTTCCCTCCTCGAATCCCGAACCCCGTCTTCACACTCTATACCTCCCATACAACAACACACCAACACCGCTTCGCCTCCTATCATCCCCTTAGCAAGCAAACCATCCCTCTCAGCTCTAGCCGGCAAAAAGAAGCCCCCACCACCACCCCCGAAACCGCGCAGTGCCTCCTCAAACATGACCTTCGTCACAGCCCTCTACGACTTCGGCGGCCAGGGCGCCGGCGACTTGGTCTTTCAAGAGGGTGACCGGATTCGGGTCCTGAAGAGGACGGATAGCACGGATGACTGGTGGGAGGGGGAGCTGCATGGGGTCAAGGGGAGTTTTCCGGCGAATTATGTGGAGATTGCACAGTGAGTAAGGTTCAAATGAACTGGTTCTGTCTGAGCGAGGTTGGTGCTTTTGGTGAATGAGATGAAATTGGGAAGGCTGCCCGATTGGTAACCCTTGCGTCCGAATTAAAGATGATATCCTTATTATTCTGATGATGCTGCTGATGGTGGTGTAGCTAGTTTGGTTCTGGAAAATACATATATCATTGGTTTGATGCTGAGGTTAACAGTACAATAGAGCGCTAATATAACCATTCGTCCCAAAAGAATGACTCCCAAAGACAACGAAGCTAGAAATACGTTTCCAATGAGTTAAATAAGCAGCACTGATGATGTTACAGGAATGCTGGTTCTGGGTTCCCCTCATCGGAGCCGTCCATCTGTCGGCGGCGGCTGTCCAAGAATATCTCCACCATGCGCTTGCTCGACATCGGTGACTGAAGACCAGACGCCTGATCGTACATACCCTGCTCCAGCTTCGCATTCTCATTGGTGACTCGTCGATTCTCGCGGAGAAAGCGAGCAGATCGTCTATGCAACAGCCTTGCGTCCTGGGCCCCGGGCGACCACTTCGGCGAATACTGTCCGTATTTCGCACTGCTCATGATTGGTGACACTTCCGCCGAAGGTCTCTTTGGAGTTGGAGAATCAGGGATCCGCGGCTGGTTGCTCGACCTTGATAGCATGGGCGACACCCCGTTGGTGCTCTGCGCCGCATGGGCTGATTTCAGAAAGCGTTCCTGCCCCCCCGAACCTCGGAAAACATCATCCGCTGCTAGAGTCGGTATAGCAGGAGTTGGAGGGTTTGGCGAGATCTCGCGGGCCTTCACTACCGTGCGCAAACTGGAGGATCGGCTGAAAGGACGAGAAAAGTTACTACTTGTTGACACCCTCCGGGCGAGATCGTCATGGACGCTGGCTTGATAGACGCCTCTGCTTTCTACGCGGATCTGACGAGTTGGCACGGACGAGGTAAAGCTCGAGGCGTGGTCGCCCTCAATTTCGGCGTCCTCGCGATAATGTCGTGTAGGTGTTGAATTTTCGATCCGCGCCATTTGCGAGTCCATCCAGTTCTGCCAGTCACTACCTGTTTGCACTGGAATATCTGCACTCGGAGAATCAGCGGCTTTATTGGGTGAGCTGTACGTCGTTCTCTCGGACGCGTATATGGTTGCCATTCCAGGCTCCGCGGCCGAATCGGGTGAATCAGCAGTAACTATCGACTGGAGAGAGTGTCCATTAGTCGTTCGAGAATAAACACTCGGTGAAATAGTTTCTGCTCGTATACTATCTCTCTGTATGGTTGCACTATCGCCTTTAGCGGCTTCAGTCGGGCGGTTTACGCCACGGGAGCGAGCTACACCCTGGTCATGTGGCTGATCGAAAGGCGTCATTGGACCCGGGTACGCAGTAGCGAAAGATTTTGGAGAGCTAATCGAAACATCACTGGGGACCTGGCGAATGGTATGTCTGCTGCGGTGGAATCGTGACGATCCCTGAATTGGCATTGCCTGATGCTCTTTGACTTGACCGATGACTATGTCTTCTTCCGAAGCTTGAGCGTTCGCCCCGCCAATTCGTTTCATCAATGCGGAGAATAAACGGTGGCTATCGACTGCGTTGCTTGGCCCTTGTCGGATCGGAGAAGGTAGCGGCGGAACATCGGGCTGGCCTAGGTTTCCTTGTTCGGAAATGATCGAAAGGCGCTGTTGGCCGCCAGTCCTGGGCGTCGCAATCGTATTAGCTGCGGTAGAGTCGGCCCAACTTGTGACTCGAGACTTGCTCGTGGCTATGCTCCCAGAGCTCTTCATTCTCCGTATCGTTGATGGTTGATCACCGTCTACCCGTCCCTGCACATGGTCGATGCCGAAGCTCTCAATGTCACCCGGGTAATCATTTTCGTTGCTGATCACGGTTGCAGGAGACCGAGCCCAGTTTCGAGAGGAGGCGGGTGATGGATGCGATCTTGCCTGCCCGGACGCGTTCCTTGAAAGCCCGAGAACTCGTTTTATACTCTTCTTGATGGAGGTCGACAATGCTCTGGCTTTTACATAGTGATGGGAAACTTTAACCTGTTCAGTCGAGGCGTCCGTGGTTGACGAGTGCTCGTAGCTCGAGGCGCGAAACGTCTTTCTGAATGGTTTATGTTCTCTTCTGACCTTTAGCATGGGTAGCGGTGGCCAATTCTGGGAATCAGGACTGCTCATGAGGTTCTGCTGATACTGCGAGCGCGCCAATTGAATAGCCGCATCCTGACTCTTCGCGTGCCGCAGCGTGTTTTGAGGGTGACTGTCTGTCTTCAAGAAGGACATCGACCGTCGCAATGTGCGATAAAGCTTTGGGGGATCGGATGTCGGTCCTCGACTAGATATACTGGGGGAATATGACTCGGGGGATGTAACCCCATAAGGTGTATGGGAAGAACGCTGTCTGGTTGAAAACATCGATCGTGACTTTCGCAGCCGGCGATAGGATGAAGGCAGTGATGCGATGCGGTCCTCTAGCCCTCCGAACTCACTTATGGATGGTAGGGCCGTAGACCGAGGCTGGTCGTTCTCCGAACCCTCGACGGATGGAGAGACCGAATGACGGACAGGCAAGTCACCCGCAGGAGACGACTCTTCTGACCGGTAGGACGACCGTTTGTATCTTCTCGGAGGAACTGCCATGTTATTAGGGCCACCAAGACGTCCGTACGAGCTCTCAGAAAAAGTCGTGGGTCTATCGGCGGAGCGCGACATGGCCATGGCCCTGGATGCTGCGGCGGTTGCGAATAAACGAGCGAGCTCTGGATCAAAGGTTTGGGAATTATCGTGAATAGGGCGAGTGAACCGATTGGATTTGGACTTTCGCAGGCGGTCTTGTGCGCTCATGCTGCGAGAATGCGGATCCTATTATATGGCCTATATCTATTTCGGAAAATAGATGCGTGGTAGACAGATAGGATGCAGAGGAAGGGATGAGTTGTTTGCGAGCACTGAGAGATGTCGGTTATGCCTGTTATCTGGGCATCTTCAAGGAAAGTACGATGGGTCGCACCTTCCTGAATAAAGAGTGACCATGACTGTTCACATGCCTCTGGCGTGGTTTCCCAAAAGGGAAACATCACAGAACTGGCGGCGGAGTGGCTGCGTTAGCCATCGTTGTGACCTGAAAGACCACAAACAGCGGCCGGAAGCCCTCAAAGCGCTCTGATTCATCATTGCTTAAATTTCTGCACTTTGATAGGGTTGACTCAAATCCCGTGGAGGCTGAGTTTGTAGATGAGTCACGCGTCAAAGACACCAACCAAAACAAGGAGTCATACTCGCAAAAAGATGAGACGAGCATCGATAAAATGTATCGTGACCTGTAGCGGAAGTTGCATCTTTAAATCAAGCCAGCAGATCAGACATAGATTCTCGAATATGGCTCAGCCGTCCGAACCAGTCCGACTCGATGGGCGAGGCTGGAGGGAGGAGGCCAACTGGTCCGCATCGCAGTCGCCTTGTCCGCCCTCACAGGCCGCGCAGCCACAATCGACCATATTAGAGGGAATCGGTCGGGGAAGCAAGGTCTCAAAGCCTCCCATTTGGCCGCGGTCAAGACGCTCGCTGAGTTGAGCGGGAGTACACTGGTCAAGGCTCAGGTGGGCTCCTGCTCGATGGGATTCTACCCTCCAGTGCACGACCGAGACTAAAGTCCAGCTCACCCAACAGACTCAGATATCAATATCTGCCTGCCGATGCCGGGTTCCGTCTTCCTGGTGTTCCAAGCACTCTATCCATACCTCCTGCACTCCACTTCGGCGGACCAAATCCGCCTTAGTATCACCGGCGGGACGAATGTCTCGTCTTCACCGTCATACGACTATGTCAACCAGGTGCTGATCCCTAATTTCGCAAGAGTTGGGCTGCCGCCACTTGCCAAGCAGTTGGAGAAGCGTGGTTGGGCATCGGATCAAGGACATTTGGGGAAGGTGATCTTTGTAATAAACACGCTGCGGGGACGGGGAGGAAGCGGCGGGTCTCCGTCCCGACTGTCTGGTCGACACGAGATCCCCTCAATTGATCTGCATCGGTGCCGTCGGGGTACGATTTCCAAGATCGACATTACTCCTCGCCCCTGATGATCATCTCGAGGACTCCAACAGCCATCGAGGGGCACGACACACGAAGGCGAGCACGAAGTCGGAGCCCTCGAAACAGAGTGTTGAACAGGAAGCTGCCGCTGAGCTTGAGCAAAGGGATGAGCCAGAAACTGTACGCAGCTTCATGGAGCATTATGCCCACAAGGCTCTTCGCAGACGGCTGAAGGAATTACCCGGAGCTGTCTTCCCCCACCGCACATCTGATGACCGAGAATCTGAATCCCATGTGGTTCCTATCGAGACCCATACGACCGAGGCCACACGCACCGTCGATCCTGTCCGTACGTGCTGATCGTGGCCCATACATCAACGGGGTTCAGGATCGGCCGCGATGCGTTGTACGGGTTCGCTGAGAGAACAGCCGAAGCAGAAGAAACGCGACAAACGTCAGGGAAAGCCTCCGGAGGAGATGCTGGCCAGGGTCAAGGAGCTGGTTGATGACTGCATCGAGCAGTTTATTCAAGAGCTTGATCCTTAACTTGAGAAAGAAGCTTCGGGACACGTACCATGCGTCGACGAGTACATGAGAGACCAGCTAGTTGTTTTTCAAGCATTGTCAAGAGAGTCAGGTAATACTGATACTAACCAGAAAGACGATGAGAATCGCGAAGACGAGATACTGGAGTTTGCACACGAAGACAGCGCAGTGGGTGTGCGGAGACTTTGTTGGGGGAAGTTGTATGAGTAACACGTGAGGAGCAGTATAGAGCCAACGGTGCCAGGCCGAGAGCGATACAGTGCTACAGAATACCCTGCTTATATCTTGAGCACTTTTTGATAAAGTTTTCATCATTTCATTCTATTTTCCACCATTAGAGACAAAAGCGAGGGGAGAATAGCAGGCCATCGAAGATTCCGCCTCGATAGAGACAAACAGAAACGGAAAAGGATATCAGGCAAAGGAAAAAAGTAAAGAGAAAAAAGAACAGTGCTAGCCGCCTGGACTTAGGTTATGTGCGGAAAATCGAGATAGCCTCCTCCCAATGTGGTATATATAGAACTCCCAGCAATGCATCAAGTCAGAGTATCAATTTAGACGGTATTAGGAATAATGAGCGTGGGTGAAAGAGAGAAGTTGAAGAGAAGAGAAGGTCGGCGAAAGGACAGTGTTGGTAGCCTCCTTGACACTGGTCCCAGCCTGTAGGACCCTTGCAATCCGGTTGAAGGTCTCGGAGGTTCCCTCTGCACCCGTTTCGCGATCCGCCTCGGTGGTTTTGTGGTGTTGTGGCGAGTAACTATTTAGATCATCTCTCGGGTGATCGCCTTGTATGGGGAGTTCTGCAGGATCTCGGACGGTAGCGCCCGGCGGTAGTCTCTGGGCTGTGCGAAGGGCGAAGATGAGCCTGGTCGGCGCAGGTTCAGTTGCTATGGTTGGCTTGGTCAGCTACTTGGTTCGGTGGGAGACAAGGGGAGCCATGAAAGAGGACAAACCTTGCAGTCAGGGCATTTGCCACCAGAAATGTTGACACGGCCGCGGCATCCGCGAGGGTAGTTGGCGCAAGAGAACATGATGAGTGTATGTAGGTAGGTAGGTAGGTAGTAGTGGTGGTTGTGGTGGTTGATGTTGATGTTGGTATGGCCGAGACGAATTAGGAGTAGATGCGTGATCCCGTCAAGGGAGACTTGGCTAGAGCTGGCTGGAGGGAGGAATAGTTGAAGGAACGACAAGCTCGAGAGAGAGCGGAGGGAGGAGGTAATGAATGAACGACAAAAGATGTCAGGATAAAGTCGGGGAACAGCAAAGAAAGGAAGATGGAAAAGGAAAAAGAAAAGAAGTGGAATGGAAGGCAGGCGAAAAAGCCACACGACTAAATTACGTCAAGATCGGGCGCGTTGTGGTGCAGCGCAAAATGAGGAAAAGGATCGCAGCCTAAAACCGCCGCTGGTCGCCGCTAGTGCTAGTCTGGACTTGCGCCACTAAAGGGGTAGATAGCACTGAGTACGTAGCTCTGAGTAGCTGAAGAAGCTGACAGAGACTGCTGAAGTGTCTGATGCTGGCGAGTGTTGCTTTAGACTTTGGAAGATGACTCTATCTGAGAAATTGCTGTCCTTAAGTATACCGACAAGATGAGAGGGAGTGATGTATAGTTAAGCTCGATATGCAATGTCGCAGGCAGTGTGGGAGCCAAGCCGTGAAATCAACAATTAACGGCCCGTATTATTATTTTTCTGGATTATCGATTTATTCAACATTCGATTCATCGCAGCAAGGCAGCCGTCCGGTCTGATGGGCGTCACCGACTGGCCAGGGATATTTAGGGATGTCGCGCTCCGTGAGCCAACAATCTCTGCTGCTTATTATTGGTCTTACGGAAACGTTTTCAGACGGGTGAATATTCTCATCAAAGCAAAGCCATTCAATCTTCATGCCCTGGCCCACCCGGTCAACCAAGACTCACGTTTGCGCCCTGGTCCAGATTTTCGGGTACCCCCGGACCACCAGCTTTATCCGTTTTTATTTAAGGCCGGGAGGACTGGACAAAAGGAAGGGCCGATCAGTCCCCGAGATTAATCGAGAAAACGGCTGATCTTTTGAGATATGACTCGCAGAGTTGCAACTGACGCTTTGGGCTCGATTGCAGGGAACATGGGCCGTGTCAGAAAATTCGTCCAACAAGGACCACAACCTAAAGACTGCACATGCATTGGACTGTTGGTCATCTCGTCGATGTTCCATCCATAGCCACGGAAGTTTCGGTTAGATGAGGCAGGAGGCCGTACCGACGGCGTCTAGATCTCCTAACCGTCGCAGCGAGGCCCCATCCGATGTTTCTGGAACGTGGCCTAGGCGAGACAGCCCCGTTTCGCCTTCTTTAGATTGATCATTAGGGGAGCAAAAAAATTTCGGTTGCCGGCATAAGCGAAAGGCGCGACCAATTGAAAGCCAGAGGGTACTGCTTACCTTTGTGAAGCTCTTGCTCACAGCCGATGTCCAGCCCTTGTACAGCCTGTGTTGTGCAGGATTGCGCTTATCCTGGCTCGCATCCGGGAGACCGAAATGATTGCTCGATCATTGATTCCACTTGGATCAGTGATATCGAATCTGTCAAAGTCGATGAGCAGAATCAATCAACTATCATTTGTGCGCCTTGTGTAGTTTGCATCTCGCTCGATCGCTTATCCTGGGCCATTGTCACGTCCAAGGAGTGCATGAGTGCGGGTGTTGAAACAGCCAGTAGCAGTCCACTGCCTCAGATTTAGCTCTTGATCACCACAAACAACAAGGTAAGATTGACGGAAACAATACCTTCCGAGCTCCGGGGCGGCAGGCATGAAAGGGAGCGTGTTTGCTCAGTAGTCGAATAGAAGCGCTGCTGGCTTAGTCCAGACGTACTCCGTAGTGGTAGCCAGAAGGTTGATGGGATCGCCCAAGCTCCAAGCGGCGGGACGGCGTGCATGCAGATAGGACCAGAGTCCCTGCTGACACTGACAGGGTTGCCCTCTGTAGGGCCAGAGACTGCCATAGGAAGGGACGAGAGGGAGGGAAGGATCGGAAGTTCGGTTGGGATCACTTGACAAGATCATGTGCCGCGCCTGCACTCTGCACTCTGCCATCTCTCACCCATCAACACACCACTCAACTCTCTCACCACTCTCTCCAGGGCCGCAACCCAATCATCTCGTCGCCATCAATCTTATTGCGCCTTGTATACCAGCTGTGCCAGTCCCGAAACTTCCGATGATACGACCGGAGCAACGGATAGACGTGGCTAGACTACAAGCTAGCGGTTGTTGTCCAACTAAAGTTGGTGTCGCTCTCGAGCAAGCTACTCCATATCCCACGATGCCTCCTTCGTCATCTCACATATCTTCTCCTCCTCGCTGTTTGTCTGGCGCTCAATATCAGGTTTTTCAACCAAACAGACATTTTAACATCGTACGATTCGTGAATAACGTGAGTTTCGGGACTGCATACGGTCTACCATTGTCAACCTCGAAACTTCTTCGGAAAACAAATCCTATAATGACATAGAGTATATGCCCAGCCTCAGCCTCCGCCCCTCATTATCTCGGGATGCAGTGCCGCCTCGGTGGGGTTTCGTGGACAGTGGGATCCAGCCTCCCTGGCCACTTCGAGACCTTGTTCCTTCATGCAAGTGATGATGTGAGATCGCAAACAATCGGCCCCGAATCCCAATCCTTTTGTCTCCATCGCATTCCCACTGCGCTGGCCACTTGTCAAAGCTGCCGATGCATGTAGATATAGCAATGGGTTGGGTGATTGGTGTTTCCGATCTAGCGGCAATCCTTTGTCGCAAGTTGACAGGAGGCATGCGCGGAAATATCAGAATCCTGTGTCCCACTGCATCGTGATTCGCGATTCCAATGTGGAGATGGATCTGCGGTTTTTGACATCGCCATCGATCAGCGTTCAAACCCTCGTGGTTTAACCATGCTGGACTTGTGACTCTGTCTCAACTCACAACTCCTTCGCTCATTCGCTGACATTTGGGCCTGGAACGATCTAGAGTCGGCTACTGGGCCTGTCTGAGGCTGCTGGCCTTATGAGACGCCACCATAAGTCGTTACAAGTCGTCTCAGACCCCATCCGAGGTTTCTCCGAACTCCAACGCCATAAGCCTGATCGCCAATGCGTTAGTGCCCCATGGGGTGAATGCGTACTAAGACTTGTGAATGGCTATTGAGCTTCTTACTTCAGACAAGACCATGCAACCCCTACCCCTCTCTGTTCAACTGTTGGCATTTACAGGACTTGGAGTTGATGACCGGAATTATGCAACTGCCAGCAAGCCCAGTAATTCCACGGGATTACGTGAGTGTGCAATACATCTGACTGGTTGACTCTACTATAGCATTGTGCTATTGCAGGACTCTGGCTCAACGCAGCCACGTAGGCAAATGCGCAGCAACTGGGCGACTCATGCCCCTGGGGGCGGGAAAGTCTGAGGATCGTGGAATTCTCCTCATCGGAGCCATGCATGGAGGCGATGCACATGCCGTGGAGAGTTTTTCGCCCTTTGTTGTTCCTTGGTGCAAACAGAATAGTCGGCTCAGTCTCCACCTTCTCGAAAAACATCATCTTGACACCACACCTGAAGAATCGAATCACAAACTGCAGAGTATTTGGAATTCTTGTTCATCGAACATTCCAGTTCGTCAGTATTTGTGCACAGGGTGGTTCCCAAGTTCCCGAGTTTCTTTGTCATTCAACGATATTTTCCGATTTCGTCGTTCGTGGCCCTTCCCCAAACCCAACCTCTCAACGAACAAAGAATCGATTTTTAAGCTCCCTTCTACTTCGTCGACTTGAAGTGGGACCTTTTCCCCCGAGGTTCTTGGAGGTACGACAGACCGGAATGGGGATCTTTACCGCGGCTTCTTTGTTCTCATCGAACTTCTGCAGCTCGCTTTAGGTGCGGCTGAGCTTGTTCAATGGCGGTGATCTTCCGGTCCAGATCCACCTCTATACAGGGGATGATGTGCAACGAGGAGACCCAGGCTCGGTATTTGCAGGGATGGACGCGGCGAAATGTACCTTGAAAAGGTACCAAGCCAACCATTGCCCCCTGGACACGGGTGAAGGCAATGCATGATGAGCAACAGGGAAAGAACCGT
Source organism: Aspergillus undulatus (assembly GCF_047715775.1). Lineage (NCBI taxonomy): Eukaryota > Fungi > Ascomycota > Eurotiomycetes > Eurotiales > Aspergillaceae > Aspergillus > Aspergillus undulatus. The sequence continues at coordinate 787,376 of NW_027396608.1, forward strand.
TCTTCGTTCGTACCCTCAGGGATATCCTCGGTTACGTCTGTCCGGTGCCGAACGCTAGCACCTGAGGATCTCATCAAGGTTCTTCTCATCGCGAAGCTACGATAACTCAATGCCTACATGGGTAGACGAAGGCCCAGGGGTATAATGCAGTACTCGCCCTGCATGATCTAGCCATGAAGTATGGAGCCTTAGGGTAGTAGTACCTCGGTACTCCACCAGGGTCTGGCCTAGCAGTGACACAGCATGACCATGAGCTTCGTGTCTAGTTTACAGTCTGGCTACCGCCTGATCCATCATGGCGATACTTCATTCTCGATATGATGTGGTGAGGTGATTTTGTTGACCAGTCATTTCCGGATCATGCATGGCGCCTGACCGCTTCATTACCGATGAGTAAACTATGGTGCTTTATGATTCGTTTCATTAAGTACCGATATTGAGATATGTACTACTGAACATCTGTCCGATGCTGCAATGAAGTTCCGCTATACCTATATAGACTGCATACCGCTGGTCCCACATCCAGGATAACCCAACATGAGGATCCAACAAGTGTATCTGGAGCTTTGTTCATCACTTAATTTGATGCACTGGCTACCCAAGGCCGCAACGCGAAATGCGGTTCGAGCTTCATGAAACAGTGGCATCAGGCCACCGCAAGCACGCAACGAATAAGGCTTTCCTTCACGAGGTATCTACCCATCCTCCGTAGGCCGAGGCGATACGGTTCGGAGAGGGTTGCTGCGCCTTGAACGGGATTATGTGAGACTGGGATGAGAGGTGTTTAGGTTTAGGTAGCTCTCTACCCATAGCCTCGCTACGGCTTAGCTGGATCCCGCCCTGTGGGGTGACTGCATCCTTCCATCCTTCCATGCTTCCGCAGTGGGCAGTGTAGTCGGCGATAATGGGACATCGAAAACAGTAGTGTAAAGGTTATGCTGTGCCATTCCACTGCGAAGGCTGTGTTATTGTGGATCTGACAGTGACTGACTCACAGTCACAGCCCTCACAGAGTGGTGCGGTATCGGATCAGGGCCAGTCCAGGCCACACCAGACCTCTCGAATATCGACTAAGATTATGAGGCGAGCAATGACCGTAAGACGAACCAAGCCCCCAGAATCCCAATGGCAGAAGCCAACGCGAGTGCATTGCCCTCCCGGGTGAATCCCAGGTAAGCAAGACACCCAACGACATATTCCTTCTTCTCTGCCACAGCCCGACGGCGCGCCCATTCTGGGTCTGTTTGGAAGGGGGCTGGTTGAGGCTCTGCATATGCGTCTGCGTCTGCGGCTTTCCGTTCCAGGACGGGGACATCGACTGTCAGTGCGACGGGGCGGTGGTCTGAGGTCGGCGAGACGGGAAGGGCGTCGTAGTTTAGGACGTTGACTTTTGCTTCTTGTCCTTTCCCTAAAGGTGTATCTAGGAATAGGATGCGGTCGCACCAGCTAGGCCAACGGTGGCTCGTCCATTTCCATTCTGGGACTCTGTCCGGCTCGACGGGGTCTCGGGCGGCCGCTTGTGCTTTATGATCGTATTTGTATGTTGGCGGGAATGTGATCGGTGCTTCTGATAGTCCGTGGAAACACCGAGATAGTCCCATTTCGCGCTTTAGCTGGTCGTCTTTCAGCAGTTGAGAGAAGTGCAGTGGGTCGTCGGGTTCTGCATTCGCCTGGGGGAACTTCTTCTTATCGCCTGGCGTAGGGAACCTGTCGGCGGTGCGGTAATTCAGATCGCCTCCGATGAAAAGGTATCGTGACGGCGCGTAGAGGCCAGGATATTTGCCGTCCGAGTCCGACGACGAAACCGGCAGTAGAGCTGCGCTCTCCGACTCTTCATTCCCATCCCCGTTCCCATCACCACTCTTACTATCTCCATCACCACCCGTAAAAACCAATCTCTCCACCATACTCCGCCAGTCAGCGTTCCTCTTCTCCACAGCATCCTCCATAGGCGCCAAATGCGCAGCAACAAGCGTAAGATCAACCCCCGCGACTGCGTCTCTCCGACCCCGATACGACAACCGCGACGCAACGGCACCCTTATTGCCTATCTCCTGGAACCCAAAGCCCACTTTCGCGATATCCGGAGGCGAGAGGTGGTCGACTACATCCGACCGTGCAAATACCATCTGTGCGGTCATGCCGCTGTGCTCGGCTAGCACGTTGACATATTGCGTGTCCCATCTTTTGAGGGCTGCGCGGTCGATGGACTGGATGTAGGAGGTGAAGTAGGGGGTTAGAAATGAGCCGCCAAGGAATGCATATGCCAGGGGTGCGATTTCTTGTAGGCTGAGGACGATGAGGTCTGGGGAGGAGTTGGGGCTGGAGGAGTCGGTGGGGTAGGCGTCGAAGAAGTGGTCGGAGAAGTGGTTCACGTCGATGAGGCTGAGGGCGCAGTTGTAGGTGAAGAAATAGATGCGGAGGTTCTCCATTCTGTAGAATATTGATATGTATACTGTGATTGTTGAAGGAGAGAAGAAGGTGGACTTGTCCAGGTTGTTGAAGCTGGCAGTGGTGACGTTGACGATGATGTCCAAGTGATAGTGGCTTATCTTATCGCTTATCGATAAGTCATGCCTCTAGCAGGTAAACAATGGCAACAGAATATAGAATCATGTTTATATGGCTCAAAACTCTAGCAGTGCCTCTATCTACGAAAGTCGCTACAACTTCCCCCGGAGCTCTTCCTCCAGCTCAACTAAGAGGACACCCTCCGCCACATCCTCTTCATCCTCCTCCATCTCAATCACCCACTGTGCGCGTCCAGCCCGAGGGCTGCGAACTTCAAGCTCCATCTTCATCTGCTTAACGAAAGCCACAACTTGATTCTCTTCTATCGTGTCTCCCGGAAGTACAAGAACTTCGATCAGCTTCCCGGATAAGGGGAGCACTATATGCCGAGGATTGTGGGGGTCTCCTCGCCGATGAGATGAGGCCAGCGCCGAGGCCGTGGAATTCGTGGTTCCAAGCTTCATTCGGTATGACTTTGCTGATGACGCTGTTGTGTACTCGACTTCTGCTGAGAGGGATGCTGGGAAGTCATTCTGGAGTACGCGCTTCAGTTGTAGGTGGTGCTGCTGTTGGGCCTCCTGGTGACCACTCATCGGATCGAGCGTGATCAACCATGCGTCGCCTGGTCGGAATAACAAACTGGATTGGGGTATGCTTGGGCCACTTGAAAGACGAGATATCTGGTTAGATGTTTGCAGTGAGCGTGAGATGGTATCTCCCAGCTGCACCGCCTGGTCGAGATGTTTCTCCAGCCATTGCGTGTCTATCGTCCCTCTGAGAAAGTCTTCTTGGCCGACGATGCCTCGTAGCAGATCCAGGTTGCTTTCAACACCCAAGATCCTCGTATCCGCTAACACTCTTCGTGCTTTCAGGACCGTGGCCTCCCAGCTCAGAGAACCGGTGACGATGATCTTGCCCAACAGGTTGTCGAACTGTGCGCCCACCACCACCGGGCTGAGGCCTACCATGTCTAAATGGGTGTCGATGCGGACTCCATTACCTGTGGGAACACTGAATTCTGTCACCTTGCCCACGCTCAACGAGAAATTCACGCGTGGGTCCTCAGAGCATAGCCGGAGTTGGATGGAGTGACCGCGAGCTTCTGGTATATCGTTCAAACCAAGTTGAGCGAGAGAGTATCCTTGAGCGATCAGGAGCTGAGCTTGAACAAGGTCAATGCCCGTGATGGCTTCGGTAATTGTATGTTCCACCTGGATGCGCGGGTTGATCTCGAGAAAGTAGAACTCTCCAAGCTGCTCGTTGATCAGGAATTCCACCGTCCCGAGAGAAATATACTGAATGGTCTTCATGATGCGCACCGCTGCATCCGCTACTCTTGTAACTAGCTCTTGGCTCTGGCCCCGAATTATCGAAGGTGCTATTTCAACAACCTTTTGGAACCGTCTTTGCACACTGCAATCGCGCTCCCATAGATGCTGCACATTCTTTCCATCGCCGATAATCTGGATCTCAATATGGTGAAAACCGTCCACGGCCGCCTTTTCCACAAACACCGTCTGTGACGGCGATTCGGCTGTAGCTGCTCGCACGGCGTTCTCGAGATCGCTGTCCTCACGCACAAGTCGGATTCCCCGACCGCCGCCGCCATCAACGGCCTTGATCATGACGGGATATCCAACATCGTGCACGAAAGCCTTAATCCGACTCGCCACTGTCGAGGGTGAATTGCCGCCTGATGTAGACAACTTGAACTCCAACGTCGGGAGAACTGGAACATCATCCTCCATCGCCAACTGCTTCGCCTTAAGTTTATCACCCGTACGATCAAGGATCTTCCACCCAGGCCCTATAACCATGACACCGATACCCTGCATGCGCTTCGCGAAGTCGGCGCTCTCGCTCAAGAAACCATAGCCTGGGTGGATTGCATCAATACCGTGTTGCTGGACTAGCCGGACCAGAAGCTCGATATCCAAGTACCCGTCTGGATTGATTTGCAGCGCTTGATGCGGACGCCCAATGTCGCAGTGCGAACGGTCGTCTTCTGTGTATAAGGCGAATGTTTTGATTGATGGGCATGCTTCTCTTGTTGCTTGGAGGATACGAACGGCGATTTCACCTCTGATTTGTTAGCTTGGCAGTCGATGCGCGAACGGATCAGTACCTATTTGCGATTAGGAGACGCTGGATTGGGCGTGCTGCTGGCATGTTTGCACGATGCGCAAATGCTCGACTCATGGTTTGTAGTGGTTCAGTTCGTGGTGTTATGTCTCTTTGTAAATTGGAATCCTCGGTCCTCGGCCTGTCGATCGGGCCACCCCCCCCCCCCCCCATGCGGGGAAGCGTACTCGAAAGATGAACGACAGCAACATCAACATCATCTCGACCAACCTTACGACATTCAAAACCACAGAATAGAGCAATGCCGGACGAGAAGAACACATCTAAGAACTCTCGCGCAACAAAACGCCTCCGCCAGGTCTCAAACCACCTAAATCTCCCGCCCGACTATGCCGACGTCCGTGCCCACATCTCAACCCTAAAGTCCGTCGCCGCAACACCCGATCCCTCGCGCCGGGGCTACATCCGCCAAAAACAGGCAGGCAAACTATGGGTTCGCGAACGACTAGAGCATCTCCTCGACGCCAACAGCTTCGAAGAAATCGGGTCTCTATCGGGAAAAGTAACCTGGGAAAAAACAGGGCCTATACGCGAGAAACCAGTCTCGTTCACACCAAGCAATAACGTCCAAGGATTCGGAAAGCTGCGCGGGCGTAAGATACTCCTGACAGCGGATGACTTCTCGCTGCGTGGTGGGCATGCGGATGGGTCGCTGACGGCGAAGACGATACACGGTGAGAAACTGGCGCTTGCGTTGAAGGTTCCGGTTGTCAAGCTTGTGGATGGGAGTTCGGGGGGTGGGAGCGTCACGACAATTCGGAAGGAGGGATGGAGTTATCTTCCCTATGTGCCGATGTTTCATCAGGTTATTCGGCAGCTGAATGAAGGGATTCCGAATGTTGGGGCTGTGCTTGGGCCTGCGGTATGCTTTTCCTCATTTAGGACCCATTCATCCATCTACTACATAAGCTAATGCAATATATAGATTGGCCTTGGCGCAGCCAGAGTAACAACGTGCCATTTCTCCGTCATGGCCGCAGACGTAGGGTCTCTCTTCAACGCAGGCCCGGAAGTCGTTAAAGGCGCCACATTCGAAGAAGAGCTGAGCTTCCAAGACCTAGGCGGACCCATGATCCACTGCACAAATGGCACAATCGACAACATGGCCGCCAACGAGGCAGAATGCTTCGAGCAGCTGCGCACAGTCCTCACATACCTACCCAACTGCGGGCGATATAACCCTCCCCCCGTAACGCCTTGCGACGACCCTGAAGACCGAGAAGATGAGGCGCTGAGGAGTATCATTCCGCGCAAGCAGACGAGGATGTATAACCCTTGGACGATTATTAGGAGTGTGGTTGACCGCGACTCATTCTTTGAGATTGGGGCGCTTTGGGGCAGGACGGCGATTTCGGGGTTGGCTAGGCTGGGCGGGCGGCCGGTTGGTGTGATCTCGCTCAACTGCGAGGTGAATAGCGGGGCATTGGATGCATCAGGGAGTCAGAAGCTTGCGCGTCTACTCAAGCTATGCGATGTGATGAATTTACCGGTGCTGCAGTTCATTGACGTTCGTAAGTATACAGCCTTAACCCTCATTTGTGCGGTCCAGGTCCCCGCAATAACTGATATGCTTATGCTTATGATCATATATAGCCGGCTACGCAATCGGCACAGTCGCCGAACGAACCGCCACAATGCGCTGGGGCATCGAGCTCGCAAAGACCTACTTCAGCACAACAACACCAATCTTCAACGTCATCACTCGGCGCGCCTACGGCGTCGCCGGGGGCGTCATGCTCGGCGCCCGAGACCCAGTCGTTCAGGTCGCCTGGCCGTCCGGGCAATGGGGGTCACTACCGCTCGAAGGCGGTATTGAAGTCGGGCATCGTCATGAACTGCGTGAGGCTGAGCAACAAGGAGGGGTGTGGAAGAAGAAGGAGCGCTATGACGAGTTGGAAGAGGAGTATCGCCGGCTGATGAACCCTGTCCGGACGGCGAATGCGTTCGGGGTCGAGGAGATTATTGACCCGAAGGATACGAGGGGCGTTGTTTGTTCTTGGGCGAGGCATATTTATGAGGTGCTTATGCCGATTAGACTTGCGGAGAGGGCGGCGGGAAGGATTGTTCCTGTTTTTAGTTGATTGATCTGATCTGTAGACCGTGGACGGACGATGTAGAAAAGAGTCATTTTCTCTGGGGTGCAATAGAAATCCCCCAATTGGCTAGGATACATCCTACAATGTCCACTACTGACTGGGTGTTCAAATCAAAGAACCGCTAGCAATCTCTCATTGCACCAGTCAAATGCCCTGACTTGGCGATGTAATCTCAATATATTAACCCAAGAGCACTATTCAGCCCTAACGCAATCTATTCGAAATAACTGCTCGACAGACTACAGAATTATATATATATCTTTGAAAATCGCCCCTGTATCTCCCTAATCAAGGAAAACTAACAGAAAACGAGAAACAACCATGCCATCCATCACAACCCTAAACGGGCAAATCTACACCCCCGGCCTCGCAATCATCAACTCCCCACAGCCCTACACACCATTAGGAGGAGGTAAGCAGGCCCACTGTACCATTGCGACTCCATAACACTCATCCCGTATTTCTCACGCTTTTTACTAATCGAATCGAAAAGAAAACCTCCACATAGCCATCGATGTCTCCGGAAACGGTCGGTTGCCACTTAATTTCGCAGATGACGCGCCCACGCGATTCCACAACATATCCCTCTTCCTGACAGCCTCTGAGACGCAGAGGAACTTTACTATATCGAATGGGACATCTTCAGATGGATCTAGGTCTGCGCTCATCGGCCCGGTATTAGGCCTTGAGCCTGGCTCAACAGTGAAACATGTTAACTGGATCTGGCCGGATTGTTTTGCGGATGAAGATGAAAATAATGGTTCAGCTAAAGGGGCATACAACATCTCCTTCCATCAGAAATTTCGTCTAGATGGGACGGAGTACTATACCGTCTTCGATCTGCCAATTGAGATTCTTAATACGGTCGAGAGGAGTAAGGAGAGGGCTGAGTGTGCTGTTTTGGAGAACGAGTATAACCCTGCTTTGGTGATGGAAAGTAATGCGTCTTTGTCGGGGATACCGTGGGTTAGGAATGGGGAGGGGAGTGATACTGGTACTGTGGTAATTGAAGAGGAGAGTTTGGGTGTGAGATTTACCGAAGGTGAGATTAGGGCTTTGTTGTGGTTCTTGATGGGAGTTTGCTGGTGTGCTCTGGCTTTCTGAATGTGTGGAACATTGGGAAGGTCATGTAATATTTAATGGCTATGTACAATCTGCTGTAAGTCAATGATATATATTTCATGAGGTTGGAACCCTGGGCCCTGGTCAAACTCCACAGAGTGCCAGTAGTAGTACATAGTAATCAAGCTTCTCGGCTCCGCTTCGGGACCCCATCCATCCCCACCCCCGCACATTCCGACTTCTCCCCTTTTTACTCTGCACAGCAAGTCTCCAGGACCTTATTCCCCACCTGAACGGTCCAGCCAGATGTTTGCCATGCGATGCATCTAGGCTTCAGATGTCTCAATCACAGTGGCAGTGCGCGCTCTGCTCGACCTACTTCACGCGCTCAGAGCACCTCCGTCGCCATCTTCGATCCCGTGAGTGCCTCCTTGACAGCACTACATGAACCCTAGCATACTAATAGTTGTTCCAGATGAGAATAAAAGACCGTATGAGTGTAGCCTCTGCCAGCGGCCATTCACGCGGCGGTATGTTTGCCTCAACTGCCCTTGAGTGAACAGGAACCTGACTTTGCCAGGGATGCCAGGACTCGCCACGAGAGGACGTGTAGAGCCCGGGCTAGCGATATAAATGGGCTGCCTCAACATGAGACGCAATCACCCGAAGCTGAAGGCCTAGTTCAACTGCCGCCCAATGGCATTGAGAGCGTATTATCTTACGGGCTCGATGACAATTTTTTCATGGGCATGAGCATGCCATCTCCACCCGACTTCACTGCACTGGACTGGCTCTATACAACGCGGTTGAGCTCTGATAGTATTATTACCGCGGAGAGATTGGACTTCTTGGCCCATTTTACCAGTGAGAATGGAATGGGGACATTTCTCGCCCCGGAGACACTGAAGGAGCGGCAGGAAATTATTCGACAGGATGAGGCCGCCGTAGAACATCACTTAGCCAAAGAATCTAGTATCCCAGTGGGCTGCTTGCACACAATCGAGCCGTCGATGCTCCATGTCGATGTTAACCCCATAATGGCAAGGTCATTCGAGATCCTACACCATTTACACTCCACAGTTACGCGAAAAACGGACAGGAGTGTCGTGAAGTTCGACTGGACGGCCGAGGTCGAAAGACAATGTCGCACATTCTTTGCCTCTGGCAACATTACCCGATTTCTGAGGTACTTTTGGTCACTCTGGTATCCCAACTGTCCGTTCATACATCGTGCTTCCTTCAATGCAAACACAGCGCCGATTGCCTTGTTGTGTGTCATGCTTCTGATTGGGGCTTGCCTATCACCCCACTCCGTTGACGCAAACAAAGCTCGGATGTGGCTCGATTGTGTGGAGGAGTTGGCGTTTAGCGATAGCTCCTTTTGCGAGGAGACTGGAGGTGGCACTGGTGCTATCTTATCATCCTCTGTTGATCGGAAGAAGAAACGACTAGAGTGTATTCAGACGGCATATCTCGTTTGTTCGCTACAGAAGAGGGAGGGCTCTGCCGATGCAAGGGCGCGAGTGAGAAGATACAGAAATGCCACGATGGTTATGGTAAGTCATATTTGCCCTTGGTACTGAAAAGTGCTGACCAGAAACACAGCTTGCAAGAGACGTTGGCCTCGCAACAGCCTCGCATAGGGACCTCAGCATGGACAAACCGTCGGAAATGTGGTGGCAGCAGTTTGCCGTTGAGGAGGGCTTGATACGGTCTGACCCGCATAAATCGTCTTCGCAGAGTAACACACTGACCACGTCCAGAACAATGACCTATGTCTTCCTCTTCGACGCAGCGCTGACAATATTCCACAACTCGCCACCCCGCATGGTCGTCTCAGAGCTCAAAATGGAGCTAGCTTGTCCAGAGGCCTGCTTTCAGGCTGAATCTGCGGAGGAGTGTTTTGCTGCGCTGAAGGAATGGGAACACACGACATTTTGGCGCCGGCATCTGCCACTTGTTGCTGTTGTGAAGAGCATCTGTGAGAAAGAGCCGTCGCCGAAAACTGCGAGCGAGTATGCGAAGATGGGAACTTTGAATCTGTTTACTGCTGTGCAGAGTAAGTTGAGGAATTACTTCATCAACCAGGTGCCCAGATTATGCAAGCCATTGGGCGTAGTATGGCAGATTGCTGACCGAAGTATAGGCCTTCACTCTCTGACATTCCACCTTCAAAACTCGCTCATTTTCGAATCAACCTTGGCACCCATCGAACGAGGGCTGGAGAACTGGCGCCAAATTTGGGAACGGCGTGAAGCGGAGGATAAGCATGTCCACAATACGCCAGGCTCACTGTGGAAAAAGGTTGGGTTCATCAGCTACTCTCCAGAGTTCTGGCATTTAGCGCGGATCATCGTGGAGCGTATTCATGATGATGATGCCACTGCTGAAACTGCAACAAGTCCGGAGGTGACTGGTACCGTGAATGCAGCCAAGATGCGGTATGACCATACCGATATGACGGATGTGAACGGTTTGATCATGGAATATAGACGGTTCTGCTTGGGGCCCGCCTAGTCTGGATTCCATCAAGAACTGGTGCTCTGATCCTGAACGGTTTTATGTAACGCGCGGAGACTTATCATCTGAAATCGAATCGCTGTCGGTGGCACCTTGTGCTGATATAACCGCCTCCTCCAAGGAGAGAGAAGGAGCAATCCATGGGACTAAATTCCAAAGGAAGGAGCGGCCGTGCCCAATTGCGCACACTAAGCCTGTTTAGAAGTATTAGTATGCGGCACTTGTTTCAACCTGGAGGTAGTAGGTGCATTGTATAATTCTTTGACCGACAGATGAAGAACTCGGTGCCTACTGGAAGATAGACCGAAGTCTTTAAATATACGAGATTTGGAAATGGGCTGGTTAGCGAGCCCTAACCCTGTATCACTTTGTCAAACGGAATTGTTTGCTCCTGCGACGTGACTCCTCAGGGCGTCCGGATCATGCTATTACATTTACTCCAGTTAGGGGGGTTAAAAGTGATTTATTCTTGTGGTGAGATGTATCCAAGTACTAAGTTTGTGCTTAGTACATGACAAATCTCATACCTCATTTGTATCCCCTCTCCGCCGGCAAACCCGCACCTCAAAATCAACTGGCTTGACGAACCAATGATTCTCCGTGTTCCATCTCTTTTTCTCGGTAGTGAAATTAAACTCACGAACGATGCGGGGAATGAGCTTCGACATTTCCAGGATCGAAATATGCTTCCCGAGACAAGTCCTAGAGCCGAGACCGAACTGCATCCAAAGAATCGGATTAGTTAGGAGTTGCCTGCATTGATGATTATGGGAAAGGGGAACAGATACATACCGGCATGTTCATCTCATTCATGAGCTTCAACCTTGTCGGGTCCGGGTCCGCTTCAGCCTCGATCCACCGCTCCGGGATGAACCTCTTCGCGTCATCAAAGACCGTCTCATCATAATGCGGTACCCAGGCGTTAACACCGACGACTGTTCCCTCAGGGAAGAAGTGTCCCGCGATATCTGCACCACCTGCAGGGACAACCCGCCAGAAGGGTAACCCTGTTGCGCTGTGCATCCGGAGAGCCTCTTTCATGACGGCCTGAAAATACGGCATCTCCTGGCTTTCCTTGAAAGTGACTGGGTCGCTGGCGAGGCCTCGAGCCGTGAAATCATCGAGCTCCTGGCGGAGGTTGTGCAAAACGGAAGGATTGTGCAGGAGGTGGTACATTATCGAGGAAAGGCTGATGGCTGTTGTATCTGAGCCGGCGATGACGTTTGATAGACCCATCATGAAGACGTGGTAGTCTGTGACCTTTTCGGGGTCTTTGTCGCGCGCGATGACCATTTTCTCGAGGAAGGTCTGCGTTTTGAGGGCGCCGTGTTCGATGTCGCTTTTGCTACTGCCTTTTTCTTGCGTGCTGTGGCGCGCGATTTTGTCCTGAACGTATCGCATGATGTATGCGCGGCCTCCGGCGCCCGACCAGGAAAAGCGGCTCAATGGGCCAAAGAGTCGAGGGTGCCACTCGTGGTAGATACCGATCAAGGAGCTGTAAGCCATGAGGTTCTGCAGGGCACCGATCGTCCCGTCAATGTCGTGGCCCTTGTCGAGGAACCCAAAGCGCTCCCCGTAGGTGATCTCCCCGATAACGTCGAAAGCGTAGAACTGGAACCATTCCCCGAGATTGAACTTGATGCCTCGCTCGGCGAACTCATGTAGCCGCTGGAAGAAGACATCTGCGCACTGATCCACGAACTCCTCGTAGTGCACCAGCGAGCTCATCGAGTATAAACTTGAGAATTTCTTGCGGGTCTCGCCTGCACACATAGCTGTCAGCTCTCGGCACCCCCCAAAAAAAACAAGTCAGAAAAGCAAAGAAAGACTACATACCATGCCGCTTAATATCCCTATCCGGGAACAAAGTCCACCTCTGCGGATCGGGATGTTTCCACCCCTCATACCACGCCGACTTGGCGAACTTTGTGCCGGTGCCGTAGATGGTTTTCACCGCTGCGCGGTCGTTGATGCTATAGTGATCTGGAGATATGCGGACGACAGGTCCGTATTGCTTATGAAGCCGGATATTGTCTTCTTCAAAGTGGCCGTTCCAGAGGCGGCGGAAGTACCAGAGGCGCGTGAAGCGACTCCAGAATGGGCCGGGGATGGAGACGAGCGAGCGGGTGGTGAAGGTTAGGTAGGCTAGAGAGAGAATGTAGCGGATTATGAGGAGGGATGGGAGGAGAGAAAGGAGGGCGATGAGGTGCATTTTGAGAGGAGGATTTGTGCGGGTTGTGTATCCATGGTGTTGCGGACGTTTGGTGTTTTATAGACAAAGAAAGCTTGGGGTAAGCCGGGCTGCAGATCAACCCCACCCCCACCGCCACTGCGGAGATCACTTACCAGCTGCAGTGTGCAGTTTACTCCGAATATCCGAGTACAGCCTCTGTCGGAGAGTTATGCAAGTACGTGGTCCAATTAATGGTTCAATCGTTGGGTGGAGAGTTAGGCAATACTAGCATTTGGGGCCTGAATTTCGGCAAAAATCATATTAATAAACTCCATGGTTCGTAAGGTAAAAATACAATAGACATCATCATAAGGTTAATGAGACTGAGAAGAGCGGCATAATTATTCCCGCAATATCCGGGTCGACGAGAGAAATACGGCGACGGTCATCTGAAATATTCCATCTACCGTCGTCGAGATCAACAGGCAAATCGGCAAGCCGACAATACATTTAGGAGCGACGGTCACCCCAGAGACCAACGATACCCATGGAAAGCGCAATCCCAGAGAAGATCGCCCTCACACTCTGCAAGCGGCGCTCAGTCTCCAACTCCCTCCGCACAACTTCCCCATTGACACCCTCCTCGGCCTCAACCACGACAAGGTCATCCTCCTTCTGAGTCTTTCCAGTGCAAAGCGCTAGGAATCCAGTATCTTGAGCGACACTGCGAATCCAGGCCTTGAAGCCATTGTCGCGGTGGTACCAGTAGTCGACGCCGTAGGCGCCGATGGTCGACATGACCGCCATCCAGACGAGGTATGGGTGTTTCCGGTGCCGCGGTGAGATACTATAGGCGAATATGAGGCAGGTATTGGAAATGTTGGCGAGGCGCAGGCCGTGTCGGCGGTTGAGGCGCTTCACTTCGTAGAGGGATTTGGAGGCATGGCTGGAGGTGGAGAGGACACTGAGGGAGGGGATAGTGATGGTCGAGGCCGAGTATGAGAGGCCCTATGAGCCATTAGTGAGGAGTTCCGGAATGCGATGATTCGTACATACCGTTAAGAGGCCGAGGGAAATGGTTCCGACGAATTTGGCGACGGTGATCGGACAGGCCATGGCGGGCGACGCGGCAGCGAGGCGCGACAAATCGGGAGATGTCAACTTGAAGCTCTTGAGCAGATTGTCAATATAGCCCGACGGATGAGATGAAAATAATCTGTCGTGGTAGAGAGCAGATGGAGAGAGGAGTGCCCAAGGAAAGTGTGCCTGGCCTGGTCTGATGCGGAAAATTGTTGGTGACGTCGCTGATGGCCTGAGGCTGGGAACACCCGGGCCAACCACAGCAGCAGATTTGTCAAGTCTGTTCACTCCCTCCACACCCCGCAATTTCTCTTCTATGCATCTGACAGAACTCCAATGGACCCTCTACAGGTATAAATTCAACATTAGAAGGGCTTAGTGGTTGAAGAAGTTAGGGTACGAGAGTGTTGATGACCCTGGGGCAGTTGTGCATAAACTTATTTATGCAGATGGTCATGCACTGGATTGATAAGAAGCCACTAGCCCGATTAAGAACAGCCTCGGCAACCTTAGCCGCGGCTGAAGTGAAGACAAGTGGAGGAGAAGCTGTCAGCTCAACTCTTCCTCAATCACTCAATCTACTCTAATTTCGTTCATTCCACGACTCCTCACTCGTTACCTCTCACACTCTCAATATGCCTCTTTCCAAGTCGGAATATCTAAGTGATACGTGGAAGGGTGGCCTGTTCAGTAAGTCCGAAGCTGTACAGTTCGTCCCTTATACCCCTGCGCCACTAACTCCGCGCAGCAAACAAGGTCGTCTTCTGCACTGGTGGAGCCGGTACTATCTGCAGTGCGCAGGTCCGCGCCCTCGTCCATCTAGGCGCCGACGCGTGTATCGTCGGGCGGAATATCGAGAAGACCGAAAAGGTCGCAAAAGACATTGCTACCGCTCGGCCCGGGGCAAAGGTGTTAGGGCTCGGCGCTGTGGATGTGCGCTCGTTTGACAGTCTCAAGAGTGCGGTTGATCGCTGCGTCCAGGAACTTGGGGCAATTGACTTTGTCATGTATGTGCGGGTCTTTGTACAGTACAACCTTCGCTTGCTTACAATTCGTGTCTAGTGCCGGTGCGGCGGGCAACTTCCTTGCCTCTATTAACCAGCTCTCCACGAACGCTTTCAAGTCTGTTATGGATATTGATGTGTTGGGGTCATATAACACGCTCAAGGCAACGATCCCTCATCTTGTCGAGTCGGCGAAGAAGCACAGAGTGAACTCGAAGTCCCGTACGCTGCTCACCGAGTTCCATGCGTCCCATAACTGACCTCCCCGCAGTGGAACCGTCTCCAGCGGGAACTGGAGGCCGGATCATCTTTGTCAGCGCCACACTGCATTATACCGGTACCGTGTTCCAGGGGCACGTCTCTGTTGCCAAAGCTGGCATTGACGCTTTGTCTCATACTGTCGCGCTTGAGTTTGGGCCGTTGGGAGTCACATCCAATGTCATTGCTCCTGGGCCTATCGCTTCCACAGAGGTTGATATCACATTCTAAATCTGATTAATCAATTATGCTAAACATTTTAGGGCCTGGACCGTCTTCTCCCCAGTGATCAGATGGAGAAGATTGTCAAATCACAGCCTCTCGGCCGATTCGGTTCGGTCCGGGACATCGCTGATGCTACTGTGTATCTGTTCGCAGACACTGGTAGCTATGTTACGGGTCAGATTCTAGTTGGTCAGTATTCACGATGACTGCTAAAAGTCCCTTAATTAACATCATGCATAGTCGACGGAGCCAGTTGGCGTATTTCCACTGGCGCTGGCTCAGCAGGAAACTATCCCGACTTCCTTCTTTCGGGAGAAACGTTCCAGAATGTCAAGGGGAAGAAGGACGCGAAGCTTTGATCGAGTTCACCACGAGCGAGTGTATTTCCAAGTGTCAGTCTAAATGTTTCGACTTTGACTTTATTTCTTTGTTAGTATAGAAGACTCTTAGATCATCAAAAGTGGTATTTCTGAAAGAAGCAGCATAATGCCTGGCTCCTATCCGGCGTCACACAGGAACAAATGGAAAGGCAACGCATTATTGGGCTTGATCCAAGCAAGTATATGATACTTTATTGAGTATCAGATCCGAAGCCAGTATTACCTCAGAACATTCTTTAATACTTTGCAAGAACTGCAGTAAGACTCATCAACAAAAATAGGTGAAACCCTGGCTCTCATTTCGACTTTGAAAGATTGTATCATGGTAAGGTCCATGAAAGGAGTCAGACAACTCAATCAGTCGTTCAGACAGTAAAACGGCTCTGCTCTTTCCTCTTCGAAACCTGATGCTAGTGAGCCAAAGGCTTATTTAGAGATGTGTACTCTCCCAATAGCTCTTTCCCTCTAGCCTGTTTATTACTCCTGTTTTCACGCTTGCACAAGTATTGCCCAACACTTTACCCATTTCGACTCCTACATCTCTTGCAAAATGTCTGGCAACGCTGGCGAATCACCGTTTCAGGGCGCTCGTATCACTCCAGCCCTGGCCCAAATGGTGGACAGCTTCTATGATGCTTTAGGGAACCCCACCAGCCACAAAGTACCCGAATTCATGACCAAAGTCACCAAGGGTGGCCGTTTCGGTAAGTAAACCTCAGCATCCAACACTCTTCCTCTCTCCTTCCTTTGACTGCCCACATTTCGCCTAACCCTTGTACCATCTAGGCACTGAAGCCTCCGAGAAATTCGCATTCCTCTACTACAACGAGCCCCCC
Source organism: Aspergillus undulatus (assembly GCF_047715775.1). NCBI lineage: Eukaryota > Fungi > Ascomycota > Eurotiomycetes > Eurotiales > Aspergillaceae > Aspergillus > Aspergillus undulatus. The sequence continues at coordinate 803,663 of NW_027396608.1, forward strand.
GAGCGGAAGCAGCAAATCGACGACGAGTACACGCCAGCGTGCTTCAAAGCCAGCTTTGCTGCGCCTTCTGACCAGTTGGCCGAGGTCGCAGTATTCTCACGCACTATCCTGCGCGAGACGAAGGAGTATGCTACGTCCAAGCAGCCCGGTTTGCAAACTGCGGAACGCCGCGAGCTGTTCTCGAAATACGCTGTTCTGCTGAATTATATTGAGATTCTAGGTGGGAAGCCGTATGATATGTATGACCTTGGTTTGGATGAGTATCAGCCTAGGAAAGCTGGTGAGGTTACTGATACTGAGTGTTACTGATACTGAGCCCGAGGATGCGTTCTGCTGGGAGGATGTGGATTGGAGTCATGAGGATGCTCATTGATCGCGAAAGATCTCCGGCTGGGCAAGGTTACCTTGCTTGGATGAGAGACCACGGTGATTAGCTGTTTTCCTCATATTATTCTGCTTTTTGTTCTTCAATGCATAGGTTCTATTTAACTAGTTTTGGGACTCTATATTATCATCGTTCTACTTCTGTTTAGTTCCACTTATCAGTATACTCCGCGGCTCAAGCAAGACATTGCTTGACAGCACTACCGCGCTGTCGCAATGATCTTGTTTCTAGTCATCGTGCGTGACAGTAACCTTCGATAAGGCTTTATTCCCTTGTTAATGCCGTAAAAGGTGAGGGAAAAAAGAACATCTTGGACCTGGTCGACAGGAGTTCAACATACTCAGGTACCGCGCCTGGGATGATCACCTAGAATGTCTCTGAGAACGATAACAACGTACATAATAGAATGTTCCAAGAGCAAAGAGCGGCCCCAAGGTCGTAGGCATTCTTATGGGTTGATTGAACGTGAGAATGCATAAATCAGGGCTTGATGCATCAGATGTCTCCAAGCTTGCTCGGACAGCATCTAGTTTGCAACAGGCGCTTTGAAGCGTAATTTTGTCATTTGAACATGAGGCGAGTCTTTGATAGAGAACGAATGAGTATGTATAAAGCATTGTTTTATATCTACAGCCACATGAGCAAAGGTTACCAGAAGCTCAAAGAACCTCTGATTGTTCACGTGATATAGACAGGGTTAGGGCAGTGCCTTGTCTTTTCTTTGTTATTGAACGGATATTGTAGAGAGTCATAGTGCAACTGAAACAAGTTTTTCCGTAACATCAATTCAGATGATGAAAGAGCGCTCTACTCCTGGTCTTCCCATTATGTGACCACTAGTTGCTGAACAAGAGATAAATACAGGCATTTCCCCATCGGCTCCTTCAGCATACTCACGTCCTCTTTTGCACAGTGGAAGCAAGTACCATCCCTCTGACTCACTTCCTATTACCAAGTCCCTACCAAGATGTCGGACCTCGAAGATCACAGACCATGGATCCCACCGTTTATAATGGAGGCACGCAAGAAGGGCCGGTGGAGTAAGTACCAATTAAACATAATGAGTATATTATGTTGCCGAGCCAATT